>NC_039362.1:190368723-190526660 GCF_003573695.1 Papaver somniferum | reverse complement strand
AAATTCATCAAAGTCAGGCATCGAGGCTGAAAGCATACTTGTTGGTGCAGGTGGTACTGGCACAGGCACATAAGGATCCGTTGTCTTCATTGCCGGTGGTTGTGATGGAACCCATTCTGATAATTCTGCGTTACTGAAAACTGGTGCAGATGCTTCTGATAATTTTCCGTTGTTTAAATGGGATTCTACGTTATTGAAAACTGGTGGTGATGATGCAACCCAATCTGATGATGATTCTACGTTATTGAAAACTGGTGCTGCCTCTAAATCCACAAATTTTGATGTAGATGTTTCTGCTGGCAGTGGTGATGGAACCCATGATATTGAAGATCTATTGTTAGCTGGTGGCTCTACAGCAGGCACTGCATCCGTTGAGGGAGATGTTCGTTGCCTCTTTGCTACAGGTTGAGATTGTGGTTGTTTTTGTCGTACTCCATGGACGTCGAATATCGGTATTTTGCATCTAATCTCACACAAAACATACTCGGGATCCGCCTGTTTTTACAAGATAAATATTAATTAATTATATATATATAGAATCCAAGATACGTATTAATATCGTTAGCTAGATTATGATCTAGAGGTGTTAAAACATATATACATACCTTTATATTGTTGTTTGTGTAATAATCGGGGAGCAACGAATATTCATGCATGATCCAGTGACCCTTCTCACGTTCAACTTCACGTTTCTTTTCCTTGGGAACATTCCATTCGAAGTTGTACATTCTTTTCGTTCCAATTGGTTTTTTATCATCATCTTTTAGGGTTGTTGGTTTTTGTCCACTCCATGTTCCATCTCCGGTTTTTCGATTCACATTCTTACCACATGAACTCACTTTGGTTATGGGAGTGAAAAAGTATCCTTGGTTTCTCTGGATCTCTTGAAACAGGAGGAACGGATTTGAATACCTGTAGATGTCTTTCTCCAAGATAAACCAACTAACATCCGGGAGAGTGTTTTGGACCTTTCTAACCAGATAATCTTTAATTATTTGTTTGTCGCTTGGCATAAACTTATAACCTGGAGGTAATACTCCTTTATTTAACACCATCTTCGCCTCTATTTTTTCTCTCGAACGATCCACAAATTAACTTTGATTTCTCAAGTTCTATCTCTCTCGCTCTCTATATATCTTTGTATCACAGAATTGGAGAGCTTGTATGTTTATTTATAAGAATTCAAGTAGGTGCTATAGTAGGAATAAGCTTTATAAATTAAACTTGAGCCTTAAGAAAGGGAAATCCGTTCAAGTATAATCCACCACCTACGTACGGCGGTGCACCACCGCCTGATAATAATTATATATCCACGTGTATTTTAGTAATCCAACTTAGACTCCGAGAGGTAGAAGCTGCAGAACCTTAATTAGGAAGCCTTTGTTTAATCAGCTTTAACCATTGAGAAAACAAGGAGTAAACTGAAGAATGGAAGATGACCGAGAGCTACAACTATTTAGGGTTTCTAGTAGAACCGTTATAGGCGTATTTTGGTATCACTACAAGAAAAATTGGATTAAGCGACCATGCATTTTTGGTTGCAAAAGCCCATATTGAGTCGCTCTAACCCTTAAAGCGACTTAATTTGGCTCTCGCTCTCGAGTTGCAAAAGGTGGGATTTCTACAAGTCTAGAGCAGCTAGGCAATCGCTTTAGTAATCAAGCAACTATCATGTAGCGTCTTTTTTCTTAATTGCTTCATGACTAAACCGACCTCCCTAGAGCAAGCAAAATAGTGATCGCTTTAAAGCTAGACCAACCAAAATACAACAAGTAAAACGTTGATCACTTCATAGATAGACCAACCATAATAGAGCAAGTGAAATACCTGAAGTTGGTTGCTTACATTTTTGAGCTACCAAATGTTTTGCCCTGAAGTTGGTTGCTTGCGTTTTTGAGCTACCGAAGTTGGTTGCTTACATTTTTGTGCTACCAAACTTTTTGCCCTAAAGTTGGTTGCTTACATTTTTGAGCTATCAATCTTTTTGCCCGCTACATCTATTGTTCTGGTGCCGAACGTATCTGGCCTATTTCGATTTAGATAATCCTCAATTGAAATTACAATTAAAATTGATACTAAAACAAATTATGAACCAAATTAAAAACTGAATCATGTTTTATTATATCACATAGATCAATTTACATCATTTCTTAAAAAAAAGACAATCTTTAGAGGAACAAAAAGATCAAAAATACAAACTAATCATTTCTTTAAAAAATGCTGATTACAATTTCCTTAATTTTGAAACTAAAGATGAACACTCCTTCGACTTTGTAGCACCAAGCTCATAATAAGAGATTCATACTTCCATCATTCTTGTGTTTAAGTTCCTATCTGATCATTCATCATTCAAGTGTAAAGAAACCAGCAAATCCTAAATCTCCACAACTTGTAGTCTGCTTTTTGCCACAATGTTACTAATTCAGATTATACAAAACACGAACATGTCAAATCAAAGATAATGATATTCATGATATAAATTTTAGAAATGATCTAATGAAGAATGTCATTATTAGCCAGGAACATCTTAAACAAAGGACATGATTGGGACATACTTTCGGTATTCCGATAGAGGCACTAGTTTCCTCAATAACGAGACCATCACAATGGTGGATGTTAGGTTGTCAAGGACTGAGCTTAGAAAGAAAGTGACAATTCCAACTTGAAATGTACAGCAAGAAACCATGGTGTTATCACAGCAACGTCATGCATTTCAATCACATGAAGATATCAAAAAGCATCTAACGTATACTTACATCAAGAATATATTTTCATGACTATACTCTTAGGCAAATCTATATCTAATGTACTTCAATATTTCAGCTTAGACATGGATGGGATAATCGGAAGCCACCAGAACTTCATAACATGAGCCATCAAAATATGGCAGTGATTCTCTGTCCTTGCAGATTTTTAGAATGAAAAACAGATATACATGTTTCTGCTGAGAATGCGTTTTACAATAGTGTGAACAAACACTTCAAGGATTAGTTTGGCTGTATAATACATATGTAGGCATCTGATAGTAAAAAGTGCATAAAACTTTACTTATATGCTTTTGGAGCAAATGGCTCAATAGAAACAACAGAGGTAACACCAATACACCATGTCATAATATGGAAATGGAATCAGAAGAATCAGTCAATGAGGAGTAGCGACCACTCACCACCCAAAGAAGAGTCTGTGGCTTCCGAGTAGTTATATTATCAGTAACCAGTTTAAATCCTTGATGAGCATCAGCTATCTCTATTATGGTCATTGCACCAAGCAAAAAAAAATTCTATTTCACTAACTTCTGCACATGTATGACTGAGCTCATTCACAGCTATATCAGTCGAGGGAGCCTGTACCAGAAAAGACAACAAATTGTCACAACCAAACAAATAAGAACTTAATAGGGGAAAGAAACAAACATGAAAACCTCCAGATAAGAGAGGTTAGAAATGAAAGGAGCATCTGATTATTTCGAAAAAGAAAATAGCCAGTATCATGTTTCTATATACTTTTCCCATTAAGCTGAAATCTCAAGAAATTGAAATGAATCTTACCCCGATGCTTCTGATAACCCATAAACTAACTGCCATCAATAATCCAACTCCACTTTTATTGAATGCTAAAGATTCCTCAAAGATAATCCATGCATATCCTAATCCGAATACCAATGCCATGGCTATGTCCTGTACCATGATACAACTTCCAGTTAAACCAGTGTCAGCAAGTTCTTTTGCATGTCTAGGCACTTCAATGGAGATAAACAACGAACAGTGTTAAAGAGAAACTTAACCTATATGGCTATATGCAATGGTTCTACTCATAAGCAATCAAAGAAAACACAATTCAAATGACGATTCAGGCAAACAAAACATGGGGAATGGACCTGATTGGCAGCAACCCACAGCTGCTCCAACGATTGCAAACGCTTTCAAGAAATCAGTCTTTGGCTGGTAACACGCTTCAAAATCTTGGGAGATCACATCATCAACTGAACATAATGGATCACATGTCCTTGACCTCTGCATCAATTCCTACAGAAAATGCAACTATCAATCAACTGAACAGTACGAATCATATATCCACAAATAGGGAAATGCTTGTGCAGATATTTTAGCAAATGGGGTTCATTGCAGGTAGTTTGAACCACCTAGTATGATCCAAAAATGTAATGAAGGTGGACACAAATGTCCTACCTACATATAGATTAGCTTTTGATTGTCGAACCTTAGAGACACAGTGGTCAGAATATTCATCTTCTCAACTACCATCTGAAATTTCAATGAAAACGAGTTTCTTGAGAAAACATTCAACAAGGCCATTTCCAAAAAAGAAAGATAATACTCGGTAAAAAAAAAATTTCCTGAACTCCATCAATTTCACATCGATCTCCAACATCAAATGGGTGCATGACAAACAAAAATATGATTGATTCGAACATCGTCTTGCAAGTATTACCAAATAGAACTAATTTGCCCTGTTCCTGCAATTAACCACTTGCATAAATTAGCAAACCAACACAAGGTAATTGAGAAAATGTAAGAAGTCAAGTGACTTAAATTTCAACTCGCCAGAATTGCAATAACACTTCTACCTGGTAGAGAATAGTGCAAGGGATCACCTCGCCAAGACTTTGTGATAATCCCGTTCTAGCTCATCCCAATGTAAACACTATGAAAGAAACAAAAATGAATAAGTGACTACGAATGAAAGACTAAACCATATTCAATTCACCAAAACTTTAACAACTTTACCCTCATCTCCCATGCTAACAATACAAAGAATGACCTACTATAATCAACCATATTATCAAAGGCTACTATAATCCAACTATATTATCAAAGAACTTCCTTCAAGTTACTGAATGAATCACACTATAAATCACTTCAAAATAATTATTTCTCAGAGGAATATTAACAAACACATAATAAGCATGGAACAAAATGTTTATCAAACAATCAAAATGAGATGCTTAAACCCTCAGACAAGTATTACCAAACAAAAAACCCCTCTAAAATCCTAATTACATCTGAAACTACATTTTCATAAAATGGGATCCCATAAAAAGTCACACAATCAGAGAAAAAAAATCCCTAAAAACATTGATTTCTTTAGTTTCTTAATCATTTTACTTTCAAGATCTTTGTAAGACCGAACTTCAGTGTCTGTATGGCCACGAAAACAAAATTATAAACATTAGAAATGATGGGGTTTAACTGTAATTAACCATCCATCTTGATTTCAATTCATTCTTTTCTGTAATCAATTCCATCTACAGTTCAGTTAAAATCTTCATCTCAAATTTCTTGTTCAAACCCTAACTGTAATTCACCATCCATCTTGATTTCTAGCAGCAGCAACACCAATTCCACAAATCGAACCCATGATTAAAAAACTTTAATCAGAGATGGAAGAGATAATGAATTTTCTGTTATTGATTCGATGTTCAGGTATGGAGAGATATGATTCTTATGGCTAGGTTAGATGTTGAATGAAGAATTGAAAGGGGTTCTGAGATTGAATCGGTGAAAGAAAAAATCAGTAGCAGATTACGAATTGAAATCGGGTTTCGTTTGATTTAGGGTTTGTAGAAGGTGGATCTGAGGTATTCAATTGATGAGTTTCTGTGACTGAGGTTGTGATGATTTTCACCAGAAATTGCATATGAGAATTAAGATGGGTCGATTCTATCAAGAAATGGAGATGAATAAGAGGGATTGAGAGAAGAGCAGCGGTGGTGATGCAGCGCCGACGGTGTGCTTCGGAGGAGAGGAAGAAAGAAAGAGAGAACCAAAAGGAATTAGAGTTCGAGTAGTTGATGATACAACCAAAATGAAAACTAAAATTATCGACGGACCACATTTCGTTTGATCCACTCATACGAATCAAGAAAAAGATCTTGACGGTTGATATTATATTTGGGATGTTCATGCGGATTGAGAAGTAAGTGTTTTTCTGTTTGTGCTAATACGTACTCATGTATCCGGTTTTGTTATCAACATTTGACACGAAAAAAAATCCAAAAAAAATATTAATAAATTTAGGACATTGTTATCGACATTATGATATAAAAAAAATCCAAAAAATACATAAGAATAAATCGGGAAAATGGAAAATTAAATCGATAATTGGTGTGTTTCTTTGTGTTTTTGTGCTTTCTTTGTGTGTTTCCGGTTTGAATTTCGACTAGCCGCATAGGTCATGAAGTAATTTCTACTAGTCATGTAGGTCATGAAGTAATTTCTACTATTCATTATAGATAAATATGAAGATCGGTATGGATTTGAACTTCAAATTTGGTATAACGGCATAGAAACTATGAACCACGAAGCTCCGGGAGGGTTCTGGCTTCAAACTTAGCATGATACATCATATTTATCGATAAATATGAAGCTCAGTGTCGATTCGAACTTCAAATTCGGTATAACGACATAGAAACTATGAACAACGAAGCTTCAGGAGGGTTCTGACTTCAAACTTGATACATCATCAAAATCGATAAATATGAAGCTCAATGCCAACTCGAACTTCAAATTCGGCATAACGACAACGAAACTATGAACCAAGAAGCTCAAGGAGGGTTCTGACTTCAAACTTAGAAGGATACATCATCAAAATAGATAAGTATGAATCTCAATGTCGATTCGTACTTTAAATGTGGTAAAATGGCATACAAACTATGAACCACGAAGCTTCAGAAGAGTTCTGACTTGAAACTTAGCATGATACATCATCGAAATCATTAAATATGAAGCTCAATGTCCGTTCGAACTTCAAATTCGGTATAACACACTATCACTACTTGAACCAGCTTTGTCATTAAAAATAGATTCCTGATTATAAATTAGACCGGCCTTGTTATCCGAAACCTACTGTTTGGTTTATACAAGTGCATCTCAATCGATCGACCTTAGTCAATTTCGCCACATAGTTATCTATCAAATAAACCGAATGTTCGTGGCTTCACTTAATTTCACTTGTTATTTGTCAATCTTACCCAATGTCAATCGGCCTCACTCATATTTTCCCAAAAATTATAAGGTTCTTTAGTTATCTATCATTTTAATTGAATGTTCATCGACCTTAATTAATTAAAGACATTATTTATCAATCTTGTCCAATATTACTGGATCTCACTCAATTTTTCTTAGATTCAATGAGTTTATATGGTTATCGATCAAATAAACTAAATTTCCTTCGCTTTGACTTAATTTAACTTGTTATCCATCAATCTTACCCAATATCGTTGGACCTCACTCAGTTTCTCTTAAATAGATTGGTTTATCTAGTTATCCATTATTTTAACTGAATGTCCATCGACCTTTGTGTAGTTCACCCTTTATCTATCAATGTTATCCAATTCGCTCGACCTTACTCAATTCTCTTACATAAATTGGTTTATCCAGTTATTCATTATTTTAAATGAATGTCCATCATTAGTTCACCGAGGATGGGAACTACTGACAATAAATCGGGAAAATTGACCAAGTTCCACCGATTTTTTGAAAAAAAAGGAATTAATGATATAATTTTTAAATTTTCAAGGTTTTGATAAAACACCTAAAACAATTTCATGTTGACTCATAGGAATCAGATTTTTCCGATTCTTTCTTTTTTCTGTCCCAATTTTTTTTAATCACGCAATTAGGATATAAAGAGTATTTTAGATCATATAAAATTGTTCTAATTACAAAACGAACAAGGAATACGATTTTTCAAATTTATCTGGCCAATAGAAATCCAAGAGCTAGGTAATGATTGGAAACAAATTCGGTAATTACCTTCGGTTTTCAATTAGATAAAATTTCGAGTATTGTATTAGAAATGTACGGAATGAACAAGTGAATTATTATCGTAGAAAATATGTAGAACATATATATTTTGGATTGAATAATACGAATGTGTATAAATCAATTGAATGAAAATGATTAGCAAAATGAGAAAGAATGGAAACCCACCTCGTAAAATTACTGTAGAACTTCTATTAGAAACCCACCTCGTAAAATTTCTACAAATCAAAATTAAACATCTCAATATCAAACATCAAACACTAGATTGGTGATCGCTTCCCTTTCCATTATTAGAATCATCCACTTTCCTTTTCTGAATTGGTGGTCGCTATACCTTAGTTGCTGAGACAGGTTTTTAGTAGCCAAACATATTTTGAATTGCTGACACACGGTAGCTTGAAGTAAATAGCTACTAACCTACTATTCCACCCGCTATGTAGTACTGAGAAAAAGGCTGGAGCAACCCATAAATTTAATTAGTAGCTACGATTTGATGGGGGCATGTTAATAGCAGCCAAAGTTTTTGGTAATTGCAAACATGGTTGCTTAACTATTAAAGCGACCAAAATTTTGAGAGCTTGCTAAGATTTTGGTAGCTTAAACCAAGTTTTCTTGTAGTGTATACGCCATTTCATTTTTCTAGCAAAACCATCTCCAGGGAATTGAAGGGTGGAAACTGGATAACAAGACTTGAATGCAAATTAAGGGTAGAAAACAAGTGATCCACAAACGTGGAAATGATTTGTTTTCCGTAGTTTTTTGCTTTCCTTACTCGAGCCATCACTTCTTCTAACATTTCATGAGTGAATATCTACAGGGATCAGCCTAAAAACTGGTAGTAGTAGGATTTCTTCGACGGTTATAAAAGCTCCGTAGATCAAATCTTAATCTGAATACCTGTAGTAATGATGGTTCTTAGCAAGTTAAAACAGATGAACAGAAACGTGATCAAAAAGACTGTTATAGGAGATCTTGCAGAAATGAACTCTATGCTTGAGTAGTTGCTAGCTACAGAGAATGCCCGGATCATGTAATTCCTAGAAACAATCTATCTATATAAGTATGGCATACGTACCCCTGAGGGAAGACTATTTTACCTCGTATCTGCTGGGTCAAAACATTTTCTTTTAACTCAACAATACAAATCATTATCTCACGCACGATCGAGTCGATTTGTAGTGTAGGGGCAAAATATCGCACAATCCATAAAAGAGCACAGCAAAATTAAGAGCGCGAGAGAACGTAACACGAGTGTGAGAAGACGTAGCACGAGCGTGAGAAGACGTATCATGAGCATGTGCGAGAAGATCCAATATGAGTGTGCGAGAATAACGCATGCCAGAATCGAAAATAGAGACTTCATTAGCTGTACTCCACTACATGTTAGCTGTCATCCACTACGTAAACACCTATATAAAGAGAAAGGTAGGAGAGAGAAAGCAGAGACACATTTTACAAGAGGAGACTTTATTTTCTTTATCATCTTCTTCCCCAAAAACTAGTTCTGGAGCTCTATCAGAAACCTATTAATGGAGATTCTAAATATAATATTGATGTAATTCCAATAATCATAGTGAAGAATAATGGATGTAGATCACAATGATCGAACCATGTAAAAAATCCTTGTGTCCATCTTTACAATTTTAGCCATTTTACCTTTTTTTTTATGATAAATATGTTTAGATTTATGGAAAATATGAAGGGGTGTTACTTATGAGAATTCCTGCAACTACATTTCAGCGCTAGAAACACTACTTGCTACTTGCTAGATTGAAGAAGATTCAAAGAAATTAGCTATTGTTAGAGTTGGAGTCACTGGATGTACAAGCTTCAAGGTCAATATATAATTTAGACGGTTATTTTCTCTCTTCAGATACCAAACAGCACCTACAATTCAAGGAAACAAAAATAGGGCACACACAATGATGTTAAGGTAGCACCAACGGCAGGTTTTGAAGAACGACGCAGAAGCAAAAATTAAAGGAGTCTATATCGATACTCAAAGGAAAAATCATCTTCTAATTCTTTCAATCTTACCTGTGAAATCTTTTAATCTGATGATTTATACAAAACTTTAGAAAAAGAACTTTTCAAAACCCATAACCTTTTCTTAATTAAAATTGATCCTTCCTAACAAAGATTTGGATCTAAAACCAGTTTATCTACAGATTTACAAACAACAAAACTTGTTTTACAAACTCAATCATCAGATTTCAAAAGTATTGAAAATGTCAAAATTCTCAATCGATTTGGGGATTTTTCCAAAGAGCGAAGTTTATGAACTGCCAGCTATATTCCATCTCCTTATTGTGTATTGCTAACTGAAATCGATCTGTTGTTAAGAGCGAAATTATCGTGTAAGGCAGGAAAATTCAGGGAAAAGAAGAGAACAACGAGAAGAAATCATCACAACAATTCCAGTGCGAAAGTAAACGGCTCCAGATTCTGCCAAGATAAAAGAATGATGCGGTCAAATATTCAGGAAATATGAACTAGGAGCGAAGAAATACGCACCTAGTGATTATGTGGGAGAAATATATGTTATCTATAACGCAGGAAAAGTATTGAAGAGTGCAACAAATTCGCACAAGAGAACTCAACTCAACAGCGCGGAGAAATTGGCAGGCAAAGAAGTTAGTATAGGAAAACATTTTGCGGGTGAAAGAAAAAATATTGTTACAGCGCGAAAGAATCCGCAACAAATCCCAGACAATTCAAGAACGAATCAAAAGCTCCAACGCGAAGAAAAATATGCAAAGAAGAAAGAAAGCCAAAGACGAAATAACGCACGAAGCTTAAACAACCTTAGATGTCGAAAACCAACAGCACAAAGACAAACTGTAGGGCGATGTACCAATGTGATGCAGTGTGTAAGGGAATATATCAATGAAACGCGACGTTAACTTATAGACATGAGGTGACGTCGAAGCCACAAAACTGGACCTCCAGCAAAGCAACGAATGCAAAGAGGCATGGAGTTCAATACCTAATAGCTAAAGAAATGATGCTACTAGCAAAGATGAATACAAGATGAAATTCAAAAGAAAAGCCAGTAAAAAGCAGCAGAAAGTACTCGACAGAAACCAGAAAGGAAGGAATATGAAAGGCTCCATTATAGGGGTCTATATAATCATTGCTTGTTGATCTGTTGTTTGCAGCTAGCACAGCATAAGTACATATAAGGACCAAAGTGATGGGAAAGACTATCGGACGAGAAGGAAGAAAACAAATGAAGAAGAATATTCATGGACGTGATAGAATTCAGGGGACTGTAAATAGCAAAATGAAGGCAACTCACCTGATTTAAACCAAAGTGCCAGTCAAGAGATATCATAACCTAGTATGCGAACTGTATTGTTATAATTCAGGTCCGGGAACCTTATTTGCGTACATAGTATGCGAACGGTTTTATATGTAAAGGTATGGGAACCTTGTTTCCATACATAGTATGTGAACGGTTTCACCTGGTTAGGTCCGGACCACTGTTTGCATACCTGGTTTGCGAATGGATGGACAAGACGAAGGTCCAGAGCTGTTGTTTACATACCTGGTTTGCGAATACAGTGGTTAAGTTCTAAAATCGGTTAAGTACGATTTTCATACTCATGAACTAAAACATTTATGAATTAAGGAATGCAATCTTTGCAAACCGTGGCTTAATGTTCATTGAATTGATTCTTGTATAAGTACTTTGTACAATTAAGAATCAATCCGATTTTGTTTTAGTTTGTTCATATATATTTTAATGAGATTGTGAAAAATTGAACAACTCTATTTGAAACACAATTAGATTCATTTGATTATCTTTCATGATTGATTGATCATCATATTTGATCTGGAACTGTTAGATGAATATGGATAAGACAAAAGTGTTAGGATAGCGAACTTCGGTTAACTGTTATTGAAACAACTCAATATACACGTTTAGGTACGGTTACCCATATCTAAATGAAGGTATATTTTATTCGTGTGTAACAAGCTAAGAGCATCTACGGTGGAGATTGATTGCTTTATTACTAAGCAGACATAGCTTGAATCTTAAATCAGGATTTCATCTAACGGTGAATATTGAATTCTTTGTTACTAAGCTATCTTAGCTTTCATTGTAAGCAACTGTCACGAAGGATAGAAGAAGGAGATGATGTCCCAAAAGAAATAAAGATGCACATGGTCGAGAACGAACCAGCATACTTGAGGCAGCTACAGACAGAACCAAGCATCAACCAATAAAGTCCATATTGAGATGCAACCACCCAGCATGAAGAGGATTTAGAGAAAAAGGAGATCGAATCATTGGTAAAAGATAAAAATGGATAAAGAGATAACAGAACACTCGGCAAAACCAAAATAAGTCATGGAGAATGAGCAGTCCAACAAAGAAAAAAGAGACAATAGCAAAAATGGAAGGGTATAAAGGAAACTACAATGGAGCAGTCAATTTATATACAAATAGTCGTTCAAAGAAGAACAGAAAAAGGAGAGCGGTGATAAAGCAACATCAATGGAAGTTTCAAAGAAAAGTACATCGCATAAAAGCAACCATAAGGAATCAATAATGGATTTCATTATAAACTCACTAGGAAAACCGCACCAAAGGAGAAGAATAACACCAAATTAATGCGAAGATGAAGGTAAAAGTGAATTGCCCGATGCTGAGAAGATGAAGTAGGTGATATCCCAAAAGAAAGAAAAATGTTGTATCATATTTTTGGGGAAAACCTATTAGCATGACTCAGGTGAAAGCTACACAGACCCTGAATCTTGAGTCAAGATTTCCTGGGGAATCTGGACGCTCTTGACAAGTCTTTACTATGATGCACTCAGTCCAAAGAAACCCCACTAAGGGTGTGGTCTTGTAACCATAAACCATATCGTTGGAGGGATAAAAGGCCGCGAAAACAACTGATTGTTGCATCCCTGGATGGAAGGAGCCCACCTTAACCCGGTAGGGGTAAGCTTACTTGAAGGGACAGTTAGGGGGAATATAAAGGACGGAACCCTCCATTAGGGAGATGAATTGTGTCAAAGACGTAAATATCACGAGGTTTTTTACTCACGGGAGTACCAGGCTTGTCGTATTTGCACATCAATAAAACCTGCAGAGGAAATGATACAAGAAGATGATAAGGCAATATCAATGGGTCATTACATGAAAATGTAAAGACCTCCTGCGATTTTTCCGCCAAACCAAATAGAGGAAAAATAAGACCTCTATATAGGGAGGCGAAATAAGACCACACAAGAAACAGAAAGACCTACATATTGTGATTATAATATTATTATGCGATACTAATAGTGCAAGAATAAGGAAGAGAGGCACTAATACAATACGATACAATGAACTAAAGATGGAAAAATAACAAAGGTGCGGAATATGAAGAACAATCCAATGAGCATGCGAGGAACAATAAGTGCGCGAAGAGGAACACATATACTAAAGACATAGCCAAAGAAATGAAGAATGGAAGAAATTTGAAGTAACATCTACATTAGCGCGGCAAAATAAGCTAAGTAACACAAACATTATCTACACAATCCATAAATAATAGATAAGTATTCTCATCATATAAGCATCACACTCTCATCATGAAAGCATTGCATAAAGAATTTCATGGCATAAGCATCGCATACACATTTCATGGCATAACCATCACATAAACGTTATAATTTCCCAAGCATTTTCCGAATTTTTGTAAGTATAGAATAGTATCACATGGTAAAACACGAAAGAATCAATACTATGCAGGAAGCCGAGGCAGGATAAATAGGATGACATAACCAAAGGAGTATGCGATTATTTCGCTTAATTATTTTGCATCCACAACTTGGAGCAATTATACCACCGCATGAGAAGAAAAGATGAGGCAGAGGCAACATAAGAATGAAGGACAGAGGCAAAGCCATCATATCGCATGAATTGGAATCAACCTCATACACAAACGAAGAACATGGAACTTGGAAGAAAATAATCAGCACCAACGGTTACTATCAAAGCTAACAAAGAAGAAAGACTTGAAGAAACAACTCGAACATCCAATGCTTTCTCAAGGATTCAACCACACTAGTAAAGAACAGAGACAACTATGGATTACCAAAAAAATATTTCATGTTCTTTATCTTCTAGGTCAAAATCATTTTTAAAAAAGACGCTCACTCATGAATAACAAGAATCCTCAACAACAATGGAGTACGCGAAATGGAAGTTATCTTTTAGAAACCACACACGATAGTTCATTACATCTCCAACGTCAACAATCCACGAAGCATCATCTTTACAAGACGAAAGACACTCAAGCTCAAAAAAAATCTCCAATGTACCAAGCCCATCAAAGCTCCAAGTCTTTCAAATATCAACAACCAATCCTCAATCTCAAACAACATGATTCTCACGCAAGTTCAATATCATCTCAACTACTCCAACACCAAGTACACAGAGAAAAAATCGTCCCATCAAAAAACTTATGATCAACAACAACAAAGTTTCGGAACTTCAAAAAAGAATAAAGGTTTTATTAGTCCGTTTGTTAATTGTTGCTTATTTTTGATCTTCTATTACTGTATGTATCACAAGTTTATGAGATCAATTAAGAGAGAACTTTAACTATAAGTTTTGGATCATCTTATTTCAATGGTGGGTTAGGATGTTTAGTGTTTGTTGGTTTATGCCTTTCGTGTTCATATTTTTTCGCGTTCTGTGATGGTAATTCTCACACGAACATGTGGTTGCGATACTCATCCACGAACTGCTCTAGTGTGTTTTTGATTAAATAGTTAGGTACATGTTTGGTTAGTGAAATTAACTAGGATATTTTAGACATTTCACCCATGTTTTAGAAAGTCAATCCCTCCCCTAAAAGTAAGGATTTCCTTCCCAAAATCCTTCCCTCCTCAAATCCATTCTTTCTCTCCCATTAGCAGGACTCGGTAATAACGAGGGACACTTGTTTCATCTTAGCCGTTCCAACAAAAAAATTATATTTAACCGCACAAAATGGCGGAAATCTTCGCGCCAAAAATGTATCTAGCAGTGAAACAAAACCAACAGTCGTTGTAAAAGTCAACTAAAGTCAAATCACTATGATGACTTGACTTTATTCAGCAACAAAATCATTTGTGTCGTTCTAGAAGTCAACTAAAGTCAAACTATAACGACGACTTGACTTTAGACAACGACGCGTTCGGAGTATGGTGGTTTTGAGACATTAGGTTTTTATGTCGTTACATTATGACTCAAATAGCCTCTTTTCCACTAGTGGCAGTTGAGATTTTTATAAAGTATAGTTGGTTGCAGATAATTTGGATGGGGGTTTGATGGTGAGAGGATGTGTTTATCAGATATTGTCATTGAGAACAAATTTGAAAAAGGAAGAATGAAATTAGAGTTGTGATTCAGTATCTGATACCATGTTGAGAGAGTAAATGTCGTTAGACAATCTCTACAGGTTCAAGATAATTTTGATTTCTATTCAATTGATTTTCTCTTACAGACTTTCTAGGAATTCACACAATAGAAACCCCTGAAATGAATGACTGGTTAAGCATGTAACCAATCCAACACAGCCTATCACACACCAACTACAAACTGACACCTGACAGTTACACACACACATTTCACACACTGATCAGTCACACATAGCGTTTACACGCTTGGAATTTCTATTTCCTAACACAATGAAGAAACATCTGTTTAGGAGGATTGATGTAGCCGTCGTATATGTCATTTATCTCTAAATAATCATCACATCAATATACCCAATGTAGTTAATATCGGATATCGGTTCATCTCGGCCGGGACCGATACACTGGTACGATTTTATATCGGGGATATTATCGTTGAAATATCGGTTTTAGATTTAGAGACTATAATTTTATATTAAACATTTGTCCACACATTTTCGGATAAGATATAATAGATAACATCAATTTTATCAAAAAAACAAGAGTAACTTTAGTAGACTTGCTTCGAGAGCTACATGCACCTCTACTACCACCCGGAAGACTTTCTTCGCCAAAATTACCCTTAAACTTTATAGAAAACGACCAATACCGTCTCATATCTGGAAATGTAGGAAAACTTCGTATCGACCGATACGGACGATATTTGACCGAAACGGCCGATATTCGACCGATACGGCCGATATTATCGGGCGAATATCGTATCCCCGATATCCTTCTTTTCGTATCGTTCTGGGCCGATATCCGAAATATCCCAGATATATCGGCCGATACTGACTACATTGAATATACCCCTAAATATGTTTAGGCATCACCACAACCTCCGGCTTATATTGCTCCTCACTACTAAAAATCTTTGTTACACCTTCGATTGACTGACGTGACGCTTATCACAAACATGCGTCAATTGGTTCAACTAAAAACATCATGTTCCTAAGAACGTTCCTTATGTTTTATCAATCGTGCGGCTTTTTCTCCATTATCAATGGCGAAACTTACCAGTGGCAGAAAATATATTCACTACGGGGGAGATAATTTCCCATCTTTCTTTGAAAGATGCTGCACTGGAAATCCAACTAGGACGTACAAATTAAGACCAACAGGGTTAAGTTTAAACTTTACAAACTGCGCAACCTGAAACTCTAGCCCAAAGTGCGAGTCATCGCATGCATTGAAGAAAAAAATTAAAAAATTGGGACTGCACCTTACGTGTGTTCGGCTGCCAACGTACCCATATAATATAAGACAAATCTTTTTTGGGACTGCACCCTCCGTTTTGTAGGGCTGCCTACGTACCTATATATATGGCCCAAAGTTCAATCATATTTTGTGGCACTGGTTCCAGTTTTGGAGATTACATATGGAACTTCAATATCTTATCTGCACGATTTGGGACAAATTACCTTAGGCGGCTAAAGTATAAACCATCTAAAATCTAAACTACTAAAAGGTTTTAGTACCTGTATCCCCCAGCAAGAAGTCATCGAGCATTAATCTACCAGGAAGAAGTAAGATCTAATTCAGAATAAGGAAACTGAATTTCCTGCCATGTCTAATATGAAAGTAGTTTTTAGCACCTTTTAATTTGGGGTAGCCTGGAAAAAAATAGACCTATAGCTGGAAAATGTACAAAGAGAAGAACCCACTTTTTATTGTGAAGTTACTATGAAACCATTCTACAAAATTCATTAAAATCAATTCTCACCAATATTAAGATTCATCATAATTGTATAAGATAATATTGATCCAACTAGACCCAGACTTGGTAACCTTGATGGATTTCGGACTACCAAACATTTTGAATCAACATGACCATGAACAGAAAGATGATGCCTCAGAAGCAAGCTCTCTTTGACTAGTATTTGTCAGTAATGAAGTACTGTTTTGGCCACTTTCGTCATCTTTGATCCTCTTAACACATTCCTGTGAGCAATTATTAGGAAATAATATATGAGAGTCTATATTTAGGAGATATGTATTTAGATTGTGAGAGTTATATTGGGAATTATCTTGAGAGTCAAGTCTTGTGATTGTATAAATAGCTAGAGAATTAATAAGAAAGATACACCGAATTATTATCAATGTAGTCTTTTATGCTTCCGCGTTTATGCTTCCGCGTTTATGCTCTCCTCTCTCTTGCTCGATCCTTAACAAACAGAGATGAAATTGGGTTTTTTTTCCGCTACCAAAAGAGTAAAGGTGAAATACTGGAAGTCTAGAATGAAATTGCTTTTTCATACGCTCGTAGTGGGCTCCAAAACATGCTTCTTGTTTAGATTTTGCAAACAAAGTAAATGGGCCAATAATTTTGGGGCAAAAATTCTTGATCCTATAACTTAGGGGTGAGTATCTGGCACGGACTCTGCGGATTTATTCGGGATCCTCCGTATTTTTTGCGGGTAAGTGCCTGGAAAGTTTTCTAATAAGTTGGACGTGGATGCGAATTTTGAAATCCAACATATCAAGGATCGGGTCTGGATCAGTGTAGTCATTCTAGCCAAGATGATCGAGATTTCGTCGAAAATTCTGTTTTCATCCCATGATATAACGAAACAGCTAATTTCTCCGAGTCGGAAAGGTGACGGAAATATCACTTGAATCGGCCGAGATCAAGCCGATACGAGTCAGCCGAGATGAGGGGTATTTCGGTAAATTTTTCATAAATAAACTTATAATCCGTGAATCGAAATTGGTTTTCAGTTTAAGTTCGATGTTTTTTTTTTTGTTGCAAGATATCTACTTTAAGAATTGGATTAGATGTGAGTTGGCGAGGATGCCGATAAGTATAGTGTCTCATGATAGCCAGAGCTAACTAGGATGGAGAGGACTCTTTATGTTCAAAAGCACTTCTCCTTCTAGATAGTCTAACACTTAGTGGAAGCTAATGGTATAGAAATGGAGTCTTCATTTCATATTCTCAAATCAGCTGATTCGTTCCTTGGTTCTTGCACGCATGAGCTACCTCAAAACGTTTAATCTACCTCAACACATCAGCTGATTGTAAACAACCTAAGAATAAATTAACAAAGATGGAGTTAGAAGTAACTCCCTGAGTAGCACAAGTGTACCAAAGAAATCAGATTTGTTCTCACGTCCGGAACATGCCTAACCTTAGTTAAAGTGTTCACCATACCGTCCTATATCTTAATTTGAATTTTGCCTACACCCACCACTTTACAAGTGACATTGTTTCCCATAAGAACTTTACCACCTTTTATAGCTTGATAAGTCGTAAACCACTCTCTTTGAGGACACATATGAAAAGTACACCCCAAATCAAGAATCCACCCATTTTTTGAGCTTTCGGTATTAATCGTGAGAAGCGTTCCATCATCACTTTCTACTTCAATATTTGTTGTGGTGCCTAGATTAGTATTCTTCTCAACATTCTTCCTTTTTGGACAATCCTTCTTGAAGTTACCTTGTTCCTTACAATGAAAGCAATAGAATTTACCGGATTTAGATTTAGACCCTGACTTTGATCTACGCCTATCGAATCCACACTTTTAGTTTCCTCTTCCTATTAGAAGCAACTCATCTCCCGAATTATATTTACCATCAATACCCGTCTTCTTTAACTCTTTAGAGTTCAAAGCCTCTTTAACGTCTTCCATGGAAACTGTGGTTTTTCCATAAATTACGGGATATCAATATAATTATCATAAGATGGTGGTTAGGAACAAATCAAACCAAATGCTTGTTCTTCATATTCAATTTTGCATCAATATTTGCCAAATCTAAGAGAATTTTATTATAATCATCAATATGATCTATACTAGACATTTCTTCATGCATTCTAAGAGTATGTAATTTCTTCTTAAGATATAAACGATTAGTTACGGGTTTAGTCATACACCTTTTATCCAATTTGTTCCATGGCCCATCCGGAATCATTTTTGTCGCCACTTCTCTCAAGACCTCATTGCTCAAATACAATAAAATGAATCCATGTGCGTTCTCCATGAGTTCATATATCATTTTCCTCATCCTTCAATGTTTTTCCTAGACCCGTTTTTCCCTCAAAGTTTTCACCAAACTTGTTGTACCAAAACATCCCTCATCTTTAGCCTCCATAAATTGAAATCATGCTTTCTATCAAATTTCTCAATCTCATACTCTGCCGCCGTCCTAGACCGCTCCCACCTGGAGCTCTGATACCAATTTGTTATAACAAATGGCACAATCTAGCACAATCAATCAACAATTGAAAATGGAAATGAAATCAGAGTAAAATCAAGCACACATAACACATGGATTTATAGTGGTTCGATCAAGATGATCTACATCCACTTGCGAAGACAACGAAATGATTCCACTACAATTAAATAAGGTTATAAGGTATTTCTCTTAATCCCCTCTCAAGAACTCTATCCCCCTTTTGGTACGTCCCTTTCTCTCTCTATTACATGAGTTTTTCTTGCCAACAAAAGAAAATAGGTTTTCTTGTTATTCTCATGATGCCCAAATTTTGGTGCAACAAAAGTTTATTACATGGGCTTTAAAGGGATCAGGCCCATACCAGACTAACACTTGTATCTAAGGCACTAAATACAACAATTTATTATGGTGCATGTGCAAATGCTTAGAGCTTCTCCAATAGAGGGTGAAGGTCTTATTTTTTTTATGACACATAGGATTTTAGGCCCTTATTTACATTAAATCCATCTCTAACAGTGGGTCCTATTAAATAGGAAGGGTGCCAAAATAAATATGAAGGTCTTGAAGCTTATTTAGACCTTCGCAATGACCTCCACGTCATTTTTTTAACCATATTTTAAATTTTTACATTTTAATAACTCTTTTTGAACCAATAGGAAAAACTGAAGGCCTGTGATGAACTTTATACCCCGTGTAACTGTTAATCCCAGTGTTATGCTGTTTTCATTCACTCTTAACAAGGGCTTACATTGATTTTCACAGACTCAATACTAAAGAAATAATTCTCTTATGTTTCGACGTTTTTTACAGGATTTGCATCTGCTGCATTAATTGAGCATAGACTCACGATAAAGTTTATGTTAGGAATATCTATTGTGTTTATCTCAATGCACCAGATGAATAGGCATTTGTTGTGGAGAAAAAGAGCAGCACTAGTGCATTACGATGCACAGTAGTATTACGAGCAACACTAGTCTTTGTATAGTAAGTTTGTAAATCCTCAAAATGGAAGTTTGTATACATCCTTGAATTTGAGCAATTGATCTAAGTTTAAATACTTTCTGGATCAGGATAAGTGATACATCTTTCATAAATATGGCAGCCGGAGCAAATGACTATGTGAGAAACTTCACCATAGTTTGAATGAGTAGTTATCGATTAATTAATTTCAGTGTCCTTGCACCCGACGTTTGATTCTTTCTTTTTGTTTGGGGATTCTTTTCGGTCCACAAGTGATCCCTATGTAGCTTAGGCAGTCTACTAAACCAAGGAGAAAACAGTGGACGGACAGTGAGTTAAGGAGAAAATAATTGATACTCAATTTATTGTAACTGTTCTTTTAATTCCCATGAACTTATAGTGAACGATTGGGGCCTCGGAGTTCTTAATTTTCAACACGAAAGAGAATATATTCATTTAGAAATTTCCATTCCTCGGAATCAGTTTCCAACTCTGATAAGAAGCTAATGGGTTAATTTTGAAAAGACTACGGATTCCACAGAGTTATATTTGTGGATAACCATTAGCTAAACATGTTTGTGGACACATCACATTAAGAAGACATACAGACTAAACAAGGGGTATGTATGGCTTCTGAACCACTCCAAGCTAGTATTGCCAAGCATAAGCTTTGCAAACTCCGCAACCTGAAACTCAAATACGAAGTGCAGTCCTCGAGAAGAATACCTTTCAAATTACAGAACTAGTGCAAAGTGCAGCCTCGCAAAATATATAATAAAATGTAAAGCTAAGAAGAATTGAAATAACTGAACAATATACTACATTTATAAAATTGGAGAAAATAGTTTTTTATATATTTATGGAACTGCACCGTGCACGGCTGCCTACGTACCCATTATGGGATCAAGCCCAACGTAGTTCTATTCTATTACAACTGTTTGATAGTTTGACCAGTAGAATTATAACATCTTTATCGATCGTTTAGTACATGGGTTCAAAATTGGGGAAATATGCTTTATAAGCAACAGGATCCCATCCAAGCTTGGAAATCTTCACTGCTTCAGAATCACTTGCTTTTAATACCTTTCTCGAGTCGTAGTAGGTATAGCTGTTATCCCGCGGAGTACTACTATTAAGTTTATCTTCAGAAGTTGGTAACAGATCATCCAGATTTTCCCACTCATTATTATCTGGAGTAGTAGTGTTAAGGCTATCTTTAACAGCTGGTAAACCATTATTATCGAAGGAAAAGAACTCCTCCCATCCATCATCATTGAGAAATTCATCAAAGTCAGGCATCGAGGCTGAAAGCATACTTGTTGGTGCAGGTGGTACTGGCACAGGCACATAAGGATCCGTTGTCTTCATTGCCGGTGGTTGTGATGGAACCCATTCTGATAATTCTGCGTTACTGAAAACTGGTGCAGATGCTTCTGATAATTTTCCGTTGTTTAAATGGGATTCTACGTTATTGAAAACTGGTGGTGATGATGCAACCCAATCTGATGATGATTCTACGTTATTGAAAACTGGTGCTGCCTCTAAATCCACAAATTTTGATGTAGATGTTTCTGCTGGCAGTGGTGATGGAACCCATGATATTGAAGATCTATTGTTAGCTGGTGGCTCTACAGCAGGCACTGCATCCGTTGAGGGAGATGTTCGTTGCCTCTTTGCTACAGGTTGAGATTGTGGTTGTTTTTGTCGTACTCCATGGACGTCGAATATCGGTATTTTGCATCTAATCTCACACAAAACATACTCGGGATCCGCCTGTTTTTACAAGATAAATATTAATTAATTATATATATATAGAATCCAAGATACGTATTAATATCGTTAGCTAGATTATGATCTAGAGGTGTTAAAACATATATACATACCTTTATATTGTTGTTTGTGTAATAATCGGGGAGCAACGAATATTCATGCATGATCCAGTGACCCTTCTCACGTTCAACTTCACGTTTCTTTTCCTTGGGAACATTCCATTCGAAGTTGTACATTCTTTTCGTTCCAATTGGTTTTTTATCATCATCTTTTAGGGTTGTTGGTTTTTGTCCACTCCATGTTCCATCTCCGGTTTTTCGATTCACATTCTTACCACATGAACTCACTTTGGTTATGGGAGTGAAAAAGTATCCTTGGTTTCTCTGGATCTCTTGAAACAGGAGGAACGGATTTGAATACCTGTAGATGTCTTTCTCCAAGATAAACCAACTAACATCCGGGAGAGTGTTTTGGACCTTTCTAACCAGATAATCTTTAATTATTTGTTTTTCGCTTGGCATAAACTTATAACCTGGAGGTAATACTCCTTTATTTAACACCATCTTCGCCTCTATTTTTTCTCTCGAACGATCCACAAATTAACTTTGATTTCTCAAGTTCTATCTCTCTCGCTCTCTATATATCTTTGTATCACAGAATTGGAGAGCTTGTATGTTTATTTATAAGAATTCAAGTAGGTGCTATAGTAGGAATAAGCTTTATAAATTAAACTTGAGCCTTAAGAAAGGGAAATCCGTTCAAGTATAATCCACCACCTACGTACGGCGGTGCACCACCGCCTGATAATAATTATATGTCCACGTGTATTTTAGTAATCCAACTTAGACTCCGAGAGGTAGAAGCTGCAGAACCTTAATTAGGAAGCCTTTGTTTAATCAGCTTTAACCATTGAGAAAACAAGGAGTAAACTGAAGAATGGAAGATGACCGAGAGCTACAACTATTTAGGGTTTCTAGTAGAACCGTTATAGGCGTATTTTGGTATCACTACAAGAAAAGTTGGATTAAGCGACCATGCATTTTTGGTTGCAAAAGCCCATATTGAGTCGCTCTAACCCTTAAAGCGACTTAATTTGGCTCTCGCTCTCGAGTTGCAAAAGGTGGGATTTCTACAAGTCTAGAGCAGCTAGGCAATCGCTTTAGTAATCAAGCAACTATCATGTAGCGTCTTTTTTCTTAATTGCTTCATGACTAAACCGACCTCCCTAGAGCAAGCAAAATAGTGATCGCTTTAAAGCTAGACCAACCAAAATACAACAAGTAAAACGTTGATCACTTCATAGATAGACCAACCATAATAGAGCAAGTGAAATACCTGAAGTTGGTTGCTTACATTTTTGAGCTACCAAATGTTTTGCCCTGAAGTTGGTTGCTTGCGTTTTTGAGCTACCGAAGTTGGTTGCTTACATTTTTGTGCTACCAAACTTTTTGCCCTAAAGTTGGTTGCTTACATTTTTGAGCTATCAATCTTTTTGCCCGCTACATCTATTGTTCTGATGCCGAACGTATCTGGCCTATTTCGATTTAGATAATCCTCAATTGAAATTACAATTAAAATTGATACTAAAACAAATTATGAACCAAATTAAAAACTGAATCATGTTTTATTATATCACATAGATCAATTTACATCATTTCTTAAAAAAAAGACAATCTTTAGAGGAACAAAAAGATCAAAAATACAAACTAATCATTTCTTTAAAAAATGCTGATTACAATTTCCTTAATTTTGAAACTAAAGATGAACACTCCTTCGACTTTGTAGCACCAAGCTCATAATAAGAGATTCATACTTCCATCATTCTTGTGTTTAAGTTCCTATCTGATCATTCATCATTCAAGTGTAAAGAAACCAGCAAATCCTGAATCTCCACAACTTGTAGTCTGCTTTTTGCCACAATGTTACTAATTCAGATTATACAAAACACGAACATGTCAAATCAAAGATAATGATATTCATGATATAAATTTTAGAAATGATCTAATGAAGAATGTCATTATTAGCCAGGAACATCTTAAACAAAGGACATGATTGGGACATACTTTCGGTATTCCGATAGAGGCACTAGTTTCCTCAATAACGAGACCATCACAATGGTGGATGTTAGGTTGTCAAGGACTGAGCTTAGAAAGAAAGTGACAATTCCAACTTGAAATGTACAGCAAGAAACCATGGTGTTATCACAGCAACGTCATGCATTTCAATCACATGAAGATATCAAAAAGCATCTAACGTATACTTACATCAAGAATATATTTTCATGACTATACTCTTAGGCAAATCTATATCTAATGTACTTCAATATTTCAGCTTAGACATGGATGGGATAATCGGAAGCCACCAGAACTTCATAACATGAGCCATCAAAATATGGCAGTGATTCTCTGTCCTTGCAGATTTTTAGAATGAAAAACAGATATACATGTTTCTGCTGAGAATGCGTTTTACAATAGTGTGAACAAACACTTCAAGGATTAGTTTGGCTGTATAATACATATGTAGGCATCTGATAGTAAAAAGTGCATAAAACTTTACTTATATGCTTTTGGAGCAAATGGCTCAATAGAAACAACAGAGGTAACACCAATACACCATGTCATAATATGGAAATGGAATCAGAAGAATCAGTCAATGAGGAGTAGCGACCACTCACCACCCAAAGAAGAGTCTGTGGCTTCCGAGTAGTTATATTATCAGTAACCAGTTTAAATCCTTGATGAGCATCAGCTATCTCTATTATGGTCATTGCACCAAGCAAAAAAAAATTCTATTTCACTAACTTCTGCACATGTATGACTGAGCTCATTCACAGCTATATCAGTCGAGGGAGCCTGTACCAGAAAAGACAACAAATTGTCACAACCAAACAAATAAGAACTTAATAGGGGAAAGAAACAAACATGAAAACCTCCAGATAAGAGAGGTTAGAAATGAAAGGAGCATCTGATTATTTCGAAAAAGAAAATAGCCAGTATCATGTTTCTATATACTTTTCCCATTAAGCTGAAATCTCAAGAAATTGAAATGAATCTTACCCCGATGCTTCTGATAACCCATAAACTAACTGCCATCAATAATCCAACTCCACTTTTATTGAATGCTAAAGATTCCTCAAAGATAATCCATGCATATCCTAATCCGAATACCAATGCCATGGCTATGTCCTGTACCATGATACAACTTCCAGTTAAACCAGTGTCAGCAAGTTCTTTTGCATGTCTAGGCACTTCAATGGAGATAAACAACGAACAGTGTTAAAGAGAAACTTAACCTATATGGCTATATGCAATGGTTCTACTCATAAGCAATCAAAGAAAGCACAATTCAAATGACGATTCAGGCAAACAAAACATGGGGAATGGACCTGATTGGCAGCAACCCACAGCTGCTCCAACGATTGCAAACGCTTTCAAGAAATCAGTCTTTGGCTGGTAACACGCTTCAAAATCTTGGGAGCTCACATCATCAACTGAACATAATGGATCACATGTCCTTGACCTCTGCATCAATTCCTACAGAAAATGCAACTATCAATCAACTGAACAGTACGAATCATATATCCACAAATAGGGAAATGCTTGTGCAGATATTTTAGCAAATGGGGTTCATTGCAGGTAGTTTGAACCACCTAGTATGATCCAAAAATGTAATGAAGGTGGACACAAATGTCCTACCTACATATAGATTAGCTTTTGATTGTCGAACCTTAGAGACACAGTGGTCAGAATATTCATCTTCTCAACTACCATCTGAAATTTCAATGAAAACGAGTTTCTTGAGAAAACATTCAACAAGGCCATTTCCAAAAAAGAAAGATAATACTCGGTAAAAAAAAAATTACCTGAACTCCATCAATTTCACATCGATCTCCAACATCAAAGGGGTGCATGACAAACAAAAATATGATTGATTCGAACATCGTCTTGCAAGTATTACCAAATAGAACTAATTTGCCCTGTTCCTGCAATTAACCACTTGCATAAATTAGCAAACCAACACAAGGTAATTGAGAAAATGTAAGAAGTCAAGTGACTTAAATTTCAACTCGCCAGAATTGCAATAACACTTCTACCTGGTAGAGAATAGTGCAAGGGATCACCTCGCCAAGACTTTGTGATAATCCCGTTCTAGCTCATCCCAATGTAAACACTATGAAAGAAACAAAAATGAATAAGTGACTACGAATGAAAGACTAAACCATATTCAATTCACCAAAACTTTAACAACTTTACCCTCATCTCCCATGCTAACAATACAAAGAATGACCTACTATAATCAACCATATTATCAAAGGCTACTATAATCCAACTATATTATCAAAGAACTTCCTTCAAGTTACTGAATGAATCACACTATAAATCACTTCAAAATAATTATTTCTCAGAGGAATATTAACAAACACATAATAAGCATGGAACAAAATGTTTATCAAACAATCAAAATGAGATGCTTAAACCCTCAGACAAGTATTACCAAACAAAAAACCCCTCTAAAATCCTAATTACATCTGAAACTACATTTTCATAAAATGGGATCCCATAAAAAGTCACACAATCAGAGAAAAAAAATCCCTAAAAACATTGATTTCTTTAGTTTCTTAATCATTTTACTTTCAAGATCTTTGTAAGACCGAACTTCAGTGTCTGTATGGCCACGAAAACAAAATTATAAACATTAGAAATGATGGGGTTTAACTGTAATTAACCATCCATCTTGATTTCAATTCATTCTTTTCTGTAATCAATTCCATCTACAGTTCAGTTAAAATCTTCATCTCAAATTTCTTGTTCAAACCCTAACTGTAATTCACCATCCATCTTGATTTCTAGCAGCAGCAACACCAATTCCACAAATCGAACCCATGATTAAAAAACTTTAATCAGAGATGGAAGAGATAATGAATTTTCTGTTATTGATTCGATGTTCAGGTATGGAGAGATATGATTCTTATGGCTAGGTTAGATGTTGAATGAAGAATTGAAAGGGGTTCTGAGATTGAATCGGTGAAAGAAAAAATCAGTAGCAGATTACGAATTGAAATCGGGTTTCGTTTGATTTAGGGTTTGTAGAAGGTGGATCTGAGGTATTCAATTGATGAGTTTCTGTGACTGAGGTTGTGATGATTTTCACCAGAAATTGCATATGAGAATTAAGATGGGTCGATTCTATCAAGAAATGGAGATGAATAAGAGGGATTGAGAGAAGAGCAGCGGTGGTGATGCAGCGCCGACGGTGTGCTTCGGAGGAGAGGAAGAAAGAAAGAGAGAACCAAAAGGAATTAGAGTTCGAGTAGTTGATGATACAACCAAAATGAAAACTAAAATTATCGACGGACCACATTTCGTTTGATCCACTCATACGAATCAAGAAAAAGATCTTGACGGTTGATATTATATTTGGGATGTTCATGCGGATTGAGAAGTAAGTGTTTTTCTGTTTGTGCTAATACGTACTCATGTATCCGGTTTTGTTATCAACATTTGACACGAAAAAAAATCCAAAAAAAATATTAATAAATTTAGGACATTGTTATCGACATTATGATATAAAAAAAATCCAAAAAATACATAAGAATAAATCGGGAAAATGGAAAATTAAATCGATAATTGGTGTGTTTCTTTGTGTTTTTGTGCTTTCTTTGTGTGTTTCCGGTTTGAATTTCGACTAGCCGCATAGGTCATGAAGTAATTTCTACTAGTCATGTAGGTCATGAAGTAATTTCTACTATTCATTATAGATAAATATGAAGATCGGTATGGATTTGAACTTCAAATTTGGTATAACGGCATAGAAACTATGAACCACGAAGCTCCGGGAGGGTTCTGGCTTCAAACTTAGCATGATACATCATATTTATTGATAATATGAAGCTCAGTGTCGATTCGAACTTCAAATTCGGTATAACGACATAGAAACTATGAACAACGAAGCTTCAGGAGGGTTCTGACTTCAAACTTAGCATGATACATCATCAAAATCGATAAATATGAAGCTCAATGCCAACTCGAACTTCAAATTCGGCATAACGACAACGAAACTATGAACCAAGAAGCTCTAGGAAGGTTCTGACTTCAAACTTAGAAGGATACATCATCAAAATAGATAAATATGAATCTCAATGTCGATTCGTACTTTAAATGTGGTAAAATGGCATACAAACTATGAACCACGAAGCTTCAGAAGAGTTCTGACTTGAAACTTAGCATGATACATCATCGAAATCATTAAATATGAAGCTCAATGTCCGTTTCGGTATAACACACTATCACTACTTGAACCAGCTTTGTCATTAAAAATAGATTCCTGATTATAAATTAGACCGGCCTTGTTATCCGAAACCTACTGTTTGGTTTATACAAGTGCATCTCAATCGATCGACCTTAGTCAATTTCGCCACATAGTTATCTATCAAATAAACCGAATGTTCGTGGCTTCACTTAATTTCACTTGTTATTTGTCAATCTTACCCAATGTCAATCGGCCTCACTCAGATTTTCCCAAAAATCATAAGGTTCTTTAGTTATCTATCATTTTAATTGAATGTTCATCGACCTTAATTAATTAAAGACATTATTTATCAATCTTGTCCAATATTACTGGATCTCACTCAATTTTTCTTAGATTCAATGAGTTTATATGGTTATCGATCAAATAAACTAAATTTCCTTCGCTTTGACTTAATTTAACTTGTTATCCATCAATCTTACCCAATATCGTTGGACCTCACTCAGTTTCTCTTAAATAGATTGGTTTATCTAGTTATCCATTATTTTAACTGAATGTCCATCGACCTTTGTGTAGTTCACCCTTTATCTATCAATGTTATCCAATTCGCTCGACCTTACTCAATTCTCTTACATAAATTGGTTTATCCAGTTATTCATTATTTTAAATGAATGTCCATCATTAGTTCACCGAGGATGGGAACTACTGACAATAAATCGGGAAAATTGACCAAGTTCCACCGATTTTTTGAAAAAAAAGGAATTAATGATATAATTTTTAAATTTTCAAGGTTTTGATAAAACACCTAAAACAATTTCATGTTGACTCATAGGAATCAGATTTTTCCGATTCTTTCTTTTTTCTGTCCCAATTTTTTTTAATCACGCAATTAGGATATAAAGAGTATTTTAGATCATATAAAATTGTTCTAATTACAAAACGAACAAGGAATACGATTTTTCAAATTTATCTGGCCAATAGAAATCCAAGAGCTAGGTAATGATTGGAAACAAATTCGGTAATTACCTTCGGTTTTCAATTAGATAAAATTTCGAGTATTGTATTAGAAATGTACGGAATGAACAAGTGAATTATTATCGTAGAAAATATGTAGAACATATATATTTTGGATTGAATAATACGAATGTGTATAAATCAATTGAATGAAAATGATTAGCAAAATGAGAAAGAATGGAAACCCACCTCGTAAAATTACTGTAGAACTTCTATTAGAAACCCACCTCGTAAAATTTCTACAAATCAAAATTAAACATCTCAATATCAAACATCAAACACTAGATTGGTGATCGCTTCCCTTTCCATTATTAGAATCATCCACTTTCCTTTTCTGAATTGGTGGTCGCTATACCTTAGTTGCTGAGACAGGTTTTTAGTAGCCAAACATATTTTGAATTGCTGACACACGGTAGCTTGAAGTAAATAGCTACTAACCTACTATTCCACCCGCTATGTAGTACTGAGAAAAAGGCTGGAGCAACCCATAAATTTAATTAGTAGCTACGATTTGATGGGGGCATGTTAATAGCAGCCAAAGTTTTTGGTAATTGCAAACATGGTTGCTTAACTATTAAAGCGACCAAAATTTTGAGAGCTTGCTAAGATTTTGGTAGCTTAAACCAAGTTTTCTTGTAGTGTATACGCCATTTCATTTTTCTAGCAAAACCATCTCCAGGGAATTGAAGGGTGGAAACTGGATAACAAGACTTGAATGCAAATTAAGGGTAGAAAACAAGTGATCCACAAACGTGGAAATGATTTGTTTTCCGTAGTTTTTTGCTTTCCTTACTCGAGCCATCACTTCTTCTAACATTTCATGAGTGAATATCTACAGGGATCAGCCTAAAAACTGGTAGTAGTAGGATTTCTTCGACGGTTATAAAAGCTCCGTAGATCAAATCTTAATCTGAATACCTGTAGTAATGATGGTTCTTAGCAAGTTAAAACAGATGAAAAGAAACGTGATCAAAAAGACTGTTATAGGAGATCTTGCAGAAATGAACTCTATGCTTGAGTAGTTGCTAGCTACAGAGAATGCCCGGATCATGTAATTCCTAGAAACAATCTATCTATATAAGTATGACATACGTACCCCTGAGGGAAGACTATTTTACCTCGTATCTGCTGGGTCAAAACATTTTCTTTTAACTCAACAATACAAATCATTATCTCACGCACGATCGAGTCGATTTGTAGTGTAGGGGCAAAATATCGCACAATCCATAAAAGAGCACAGCAAAATTAAGAGCGCGAGAGAACGTAACACGAGTGTGAGAAGACGTAGCACGAGCGTGAGAAGACGTATCATGAGCATGTGCGAGAAGATCCAATATGAGTGTGCGAGAATAACGCATGCCAGAATCGAAAATAGAGACTTCATTAGCTGTACTCCACTACATGTTAGCTGTCATCCACTACGTAAACACCTATATAAAGAGAAAGGTAGGAGAGAGAAAGCAGAGACACATTTTACAAGAGGAGACTTTATTTTCTTTATCATCTTCTTCCCCAAAAACTAGTTCTGGAGCTCTATCAGAAACCTATTAATGGAGATTCTAAATATAATATTGATGTAATTCCAATAATCATAGTGAAGAATAATGGATGTAGATCACAATGATCGAACCATGTAAAAAATCCTTGTGTCCATCTTTACAATTTTAGCCATTTTACCTTTTTTTTATGATAAATATGTTTAGATTTATGGAAAATATGAAGGGGTGTTACTTATGAGAATTCCTGCAACTACATTTCAGCGCTAGAAACACTACTTGCTACTTGCTAGATTGAAGAAGATTCAAAGAAATTAGCTATTGTTAGAGTTGGAGTCACTGGATGTACAAGCTTCAAGGTCAATATATAATTTAGACGGTTATTTTCTCTCTTCAGATACCAAACAGCACCTACAATTCAAGGAAACAAAAATAGGGCACACACAATGATGTTAAGGTAGCACCAACGGCAGGTTTTGAAGAACGACGCAGAAGCAAAAATTAAAGGAGTCTATATCGATACTCAAAGGAAAAATCATCTTCTAATTCTTTCAATCTTACCTGTGAAATCTTTTAATCTGATGATTTATACAAAACTTTAGAAAAAGAACTTTTCAAAACCCATAACCTTTTCTTAATTAAAATTGATCCTTCCTAACAAAGATTTGGATCTAAAACCAGTTTATCTACAGATTTACAAACAACAAAACTTGTTTTACAAACTCAATCATCAGATTTCAAAAGTATTGAAAATGTCAAAATTCTCAATCGATTTGGGGATTTTTCCAAAGAGCGAAGTTTATGAACTGCCAGCTATATTCCATCTCCTTATTGTGTATTGCTAACTGAAATCGATCTGTTGTTAAGAGCGAAATTATCGTGTAAGGCAGGAAAATTCAGGGAAAAGAAGAGAACAACGAGAAGAAATCATCACAACAATTCCAGTGCGAAAGTAAACGGCTCCAGATTCTGCCAAGATAAAAGAATGATGCGGTCAAATATTCAGGAAATATGAACTAGGAGCGAAGAAATACGCACCTAGTGATTATGTGGGAGAAATATATGTTATCTATAACGCAGGAAAAGTATTGAAGAGTGCAACAAATTCGCACAAGAGAACTCAACTCAACAGCGCGGAGAAATTGGCAGGCAAAGAAGTTAGTATAGGAAAACATTTTGCGGGTGAAAGAAAAAATATTGTTACAGCGCGAAAGAATCCGCAACAAATCCCAGACAATTCAAGAACGAATCAAAAGCTCCAACGCGAAGAAAAATATGCAAAGAAGAAAGAAAGCCAAAGACGAAATAACGCACGAAGCTTAAACAACCTTAGATGTCGAAAACCAACAGCACAAAGACAAACTGTAGGGCGATGTACCAATGTGATGCAGTGTGTAAGGGAATATATCAATGAAACGCGACGTTAACTTATAGACATGAGGTGACGTCGAAGCCACAAAACTGGACCTCCAGCAAAGCAACGAATGCAAAGAGGCATGGAGTTCAATACCTAATAGCTAAAGAAATGATGCTACTAGCAAAGATGAATACAAGATGAAATTCAAAAGAAAAGCCTGTAAAAAGCAGCAGAAAGTACTCGACAGAAACCAGAAAGGAAGGATTATGAAAGGCTCCATTATAGGGGTCTATATAATCATTGCTTGTTGATCTGTTGTTTGCAGCTAGCACAGCATAAGTACATATAAGGACCAAAGTGATGGGAAAGACTATCGGACGAGAAGGAAGAAAACAAATGAAGAAGAATATTCATGGACGTGATAGAATTCAGGGGACTGTAAATAGGAAAATGAAGGCAACTCACCTGATTTAAACCAAAGTGACAGTCAAGAGATATCATAATCTAGTATGCGAACTGTATTGTTATAATTCAGGTCCGGGAACCTTATTTGCGTACATAGTATGCGAACGGTTTTATATGTAAAGGTCTGGGAACCTTGTTTCCATACATAGTATGTGAACGGTTTCACCTGGTTAGGTCCGGACCACTGTTTGCATACCTGGTTTGCGAATGGATGGACAAGACGAAGGTCCAGAGCTGTTGTTTACATACCTGGTTTGCGAATACAGTGGTTAAGTTCTAAAATCGGTTAAGTACGATTTTCATACTCATGAACTAAAACATTTATGAATTAAGGAATGCAATCTTTGCAAACCGTGGCTTAATGTTCATTGAATTGATTCTTGTATAAGTACTTTGTACAATTAAGAATCAATCCGATTTTGTTTTAGTTTGTTCATATATATTTTAATGAGATTGTGAAAAATTGAACAACTCTATTTGAAACACAATTAGATTCATTTGATTATCTTTCATGATTGATTGATCATCATATTTGATCTGGAACTGTTAGATGAATATGGATAAGACAAAAGTGTTAGGATAGCGAACTTCGGTTAACTGTTATTGAAACAACTCAATATACACGTTTAGGTACGGTTACCCATATCTAAATGAAGGTATATTTTATTCGTGTGTAACAAGCTAAGACCATCTACGGTGGAGATTGATTGCTTTATTACTAAGCAGACATAGCTTGAATCTTAAATCAGGATTTCATCTAACGGTGAATATTGAATTCTTTGTTACTAAGCTATCTTAGCTTTCATTGTAAGCAATTGTCACGAAGGATAGAAGGAGATGATGTCCCAAAAGAAATAAAGATGCACATGGTCGAGAACGAACCAGCATACTTGAGGCAGCTACAGACAGAACCAAGCATCAACCAATAAAGTCCATATTGAGATGCAACCACCCAGCATGAAGAGGATTTAGAGAAAAAGGAGATCGAATCATTGGTAAAAGATAAAAATGGATAAAGAGATAACAGAACACTCGGCAAAACCAAAATAAGTCATGGAGAATGAGCAGTCCAACAAAGAAAAAAGAGACAATAGCAAAAATGGAAGGGTATAAAGGAAACTACAATGGAGCAGTCAATTTATATACAAATAGTCGTTCAAAGAAGAACAGAAAAAGGAGAGCGGTGATAAAGCAACATCAATGGAAGTTTCAAAGAAAAGTACATCGCATAAAAGCAACCATAAGGAATCAATAATGGATTTCATTATAAACTCACTAGGAAAACCGCACCAAAGGAGAAGAATAACACCAAATTAATGCGAAGATGAAGGTAAAAGTGAATTGCCCGATGCTGAGAAGATGAAGTAGGTGATATCCCAAAAGAAAGAAAAATGTTGTATCATATTTTTGGGGAAAACCTATTAGCATGACTCAGGTGAAAGCTACACAGACCCTGAATCCTGAGTCAAGATTTCCTGGGGAATCTGGACGCTCTTGACAAGTCTTTACTATGATGCACTCAGTCCAAAGAAACCCCACTAAGGGTGTGGTCTTGTAACCATAAACCATATCGTTGGAGGGATAAAAGGCCGCGAAAACAACTGATTGTTGCATCCCTGGATGGAAGGAGCCCACCTTAACCCGGTAGGGGTAAGCTTACTTGAAGGGACAGTTAGGGGGAATATAAAGGACGGAACCCTCCATTAGGGAGATGAATTGTGTCAAAGACGTAAATATCACGAGGTTTTTTACTCACGGGAGTACCAGGCTTGTCGTATTTGCACATCAATAAAACCTGCAGAGGAAATGATACAAGAAGATGATAAGGCAATATCAATGGGTCATTACATGAAAATGTAAAGACCTCCTGCGATTTTTCCGCCAAACCAAATAGAGGAAAAATAAGACCTCTATATAGGGAGGCGAAATAAGACCACACAAGAAACAGAAAGACCTACATATTGTGATTATAATATTATTATGCGATACTAATAGTGCAAGAATAAGGAAGAGAGGCACTAATACAATACGATACAATGAACTAAAGATGGAAAAATAACAAAGGTGCGGAATATGAAGAACAATCCAATGAGCATGCGAGGAACAATAAGTGCGCGAAGAGGAACACATATACTAAAGACATAGCCAAAGAAATGAAGAATGGAAGAAATTTGAAGTAACATCTACATTAGCGCGGCAAAATAAGCTAAGTAACACAAACATTATCTACACAATCCATAAATAATAGATAAGTATTCTCATCATATAAGCATCACACTCTCATCATGAAAGCATTGCATAAAGAATTTCATGGCATAAGCATCGCATACACATTTCATGGCATAACCATCACATAAACGTTATAATTTCCCAAGCATTTTCCGAATTTTTGTAAGTATAGAATAGTATCACATGGTAAAACACGAAAGAATCAATACTATGCAGGAAGCCGAGGCAGGATAAATAGGATGACATAACCAAAGGAGTATGCGATTATTTCGCTTAATTATTTTGCATCCACAACTTGGAGCAATTATACCACCGCATGAGAAGAAAAGATGAGGCAGAGGCAACATAAGAATGAAGGACAGAGGCAAAGCCATCATATCGCATGAATTGGAATCAACCTCATACACAAACGAAGAACATGGAACTTGGAAGAAAATAATCAGCACCAACGGTTACTATCAAAGCTAACAAAGAAGAAAGACTTGAAGAAACAACTCGAACATCCAATGCTTTCTCAAGGATTCAACCACACTAGTAAAGAACAGAGACAACTATGGATTACCAAAAAAATATTTCATGTTCTTTATCTTCTAGGTCAAAATCATTTTTAAAAAAGACGCTCACTCATGAATAACAAGAATCCTCAACAACAATGGAGTACGCGAAATGGAAGTTATCTTTTAGAAACCACACACGATAGTTCATTACATCTCCAACGTCAACAATCCACGAAGCATCATCTTTACAAGACGAAAGACACTCAAGCTCAAAAAAAATCTCCAATGTACCAAGCCCATCAAAGCTCCAAGTCTTTCAAATATCAACAACCAATCCTCAATCTCAAACAACATGATTCTCACGCAAGTTCAATATCATCTCAACTACTCCAACACCAAGTACACAGAGAAAAAATCGTCCCATCAAAAAACTTATGATCAACAACAAAAAAGTTTCGGAACTTCAAAAAAGAATAAAGGTTTTATTAGTCCGTTTGTTAATTGTTGCTTATTTTTGATCTTCTATTACTGTATGTATCACAAATTTATGAGATCAATTAAGAGAGAACTTTAACTATAAGTTTTGGATCATCTTATTTCAATGGTGGGTTAGGATGTTTAGTGTTTGTTGGTTTATGCCTTTCGTGTTCATATTTTTTCGCGTTCTGTGATGGTAATTCTCACACGAACATGTGGTTGCGATACTCATCCACGAACTGCTCTAGTGTGTTTTTGATTAAATAGTTAGGTACCTGTTTGGTTAGTGAAATTAACTAGGATATTTTAGACATTTCACCCATGTTTTAGAAAGTCAATCCCTCCCCTAAAAGTAAGGATTTCCTTCCCAAAATCCTTCCCTCCTCAAATCCATTCTTTCTCTCCCATTAGCAGGACTCGGTAATAACGAGGGACACTTGTTTCATCTTAGCCGTTCCAACAAAAAAATTATATTTAACCGCACAAAATGACGGAAATCTTCGCGCCAAAAATGTATCTAGCAGTGAAACAAAACCAACAGTCGTTGTAAAAGTCAACTAAAGTCAAATCACTATGATGACTTGACTTTATTCAGCAACAAAATCATTTGTGTCGTTCTAGAAGTCAACTAAAGTCAAACTATAACGACGACTTGACTTTAGACAACGACGCGTTCGGAGTATGGTGGTTTTGAGACATTAGGTTTTTATGTCGTTACATTATGACTCAAATAGCCTCTTTTCCACTAGTGGCAGCTGAGATTTTTATAAAGTATAGTTGGTTGCAGATAATTTGGATGGGGGTTTGATGGTGAGAGGATGTGTTTATCAGATATTGTCATTGAGAACAAATTTGAAAAAAAAAGAATGAAATTAGAGTTGTGATTCAGTATCTGATACCATGTTGAGAGAGTAAATGTCGTTAGACAATCTCTACAGGTTCAAGATAATTTTGATTTCTATTCAATTGATTTTCTCTTACAGACTTTCTAGGAATTCACACAATAGAAACCCCTGAAATGAATGATTGGTTAAGCATGTAACCAATCCAACACAGCCTATCACACACCAACTACAAACTGACACCTGACAGTTACACACACACATTTCACACACTGATCAGTCACACATAGCGTTTACACGCTTGGAATTTCTATTTCCTAACACAATGAAGAAACATCTGTTTAGGAGGATTGATGTAGCCGTCGTATATGTCATTTATCTCTAAATAATCATCACATCAATATACCCAATGTAGTTAATATCGGTTATCGGTTCATCTCGGCCGGGACCGATACACTGGTACGATTTTATATCGGGGATATTATCGTTGAAATATCGGTTTTAGATTTAGAGACTATAATTTTATATTAAACATTTGTCCACACATTTTCGGATAAGATATAATAGATAACATCAATTTTATCAAAAAAACAAGAGTAACTTTAGTAGACTTGCTTCGAGAGCTACATGCACCTCTACTACCATCCGGAAGACTTTCTTCGCCAAAATTACCCTTAAACTTTATAGAAAACGACCAATACCGTCTCATATCTGGAAATGTAGGAAAACTTCGTATCGACCGATACGGACGATATTTGACCGAAACGGCCGATATTCGACCGATACGGCCGATATTATCGGGCGAATATCGTATCCCCGATATCCTTCTTTTCGTATCGTTCTGGGCCGATATCCGAAATATCCCAGATATATCGGCCGATACTGACTACATTGAATATACCCCTAAATATGTTTAGGCATCACCACAACCTCCGGCTTATATTGCTCCTCACTACTAAAAATCTTTGTTACACCTTCGATTGACTGACGTGACGCTTATCACAAACATGCGTCAATTGGTTCAACTAAAAACATCATGTTCCTAAGAACGTTCCTTATGTTTTATCAATCGTGCGGCTTTTTCTCCATTATCAATGGCGAAACTTACCAGTGGCAGAAAATATATTCACTACGGGGGAGATAATTTCCCATCTTTCTTTGAAAGATGCTGCACTGGAAATCCAACTAGGACGTACAAATTAAGACCAACAGGGTTAAGTTTAAACTTTACAAACTGCGCAACCTGAAACTCTAGCCCAAAGTGCGAGTCATCGCATGCATTGAAGAAAAAAATTAAAAAATTGGGACTGCACCTTACGTGTGTTCGGCTGCCAACGTACCCATATAATATAAGACAAATCTTTTTTGGGACTGCACCCTCCGTTTTGTAGGGCTGCCTACGTACCTATATATATGGCCCAAAGTTCAATCATATTTTGTGGCACTGGTTCCAGTTTTGGAGATTACATATGGAACTTCAATATCTTATCTGCACGATTTGGGACAAATTACCTTAGGCGGCTAAAGTATAAACCATCTAAAATCTAAACTACTAAAAGGTTTTAGTACCTGTATCCCCCAGCAAGAAGTCATCGAGCATTAATCTACCAGGAAGAAGTAAGATCTAATTCAGAATAAGGAAACTGAATTTCCTGCCATGTCTAATATGAAAGTAGTTTTTAGCACCTTTTAATTTGGGGTAGCCTGGAAAAAAATAGACCTATAGCTGGAAAATGTACAAAGAGAAGAACCCACTTTTTATTGTGAAGTTACTATGAAACCATTCTACAAAATTCATTAAAATCAATTCTCACCAATATTAAGATTCATCATAATTGTATAAGATAATATTGATCCAACTAGACCCAGACTTGGTAACCTTGATGGATTTCGGACTACCAAACATTTTGAATCAACATGACCATGAACAGAAAGATGATGCCTCAGAAGCAAGCTCTCTTTGACTAGTATTTGTCAGTAATGAAGTACTGTTTTGGCCACTTTCGTCATCTTTGATCCTCTTAACACATTCCTGTGAGCAATTATTAGGAAATAATATATGAGAGTCTATATTTAGGAGATATGTATTTAGATTGTGAGAGTTATATTGGGAATTATCTTGAGAGTCAAGTCTTGTGATTGTATAAATAGCTAGAGAATTAATAAGAAAGATACACCGAATTATTATCAATGTAGTCTTTTATGCTTCCGCGTTTATGCTCTCCTCTCTCTTGCTCGATCCTTAACAAACAGAGATGAAATTGGGTTTTTTTTCCGCTACCAAAAGAGTAAAGGTGAAATACTGGAAGTCTAGAATGAAATTGCTTTTTCATACGCTCGTAGTGGGCTCCAAAACATGCTTCTTGTTTAGATTTTGCAAACAAAGTAAATGGGCCAATAATTTTGGGGCAAAAATTCTTGATCCCATAACTTAGGGGTGAGTATCTGGCACGGACTCTGCAGATTTATTCGGGATCCTCCGTATTTTTTGCGGGTAAGTGCCTGGAAAGTTTTCTAATAAGTTGGACGTGGATGCGAATTTTGAAATCCAACATATCAAGGATCGGGTCTGGATCAGTGTAGTCATTCTAGCCAAGATGATCGAGATTTCGTCGAAAATTCTGTTTTCATCCCATGATATAACGAAACAGCTAATTTCTCCGAGTCGGAAAGGTGACGGAAATATCACTTGAATCGGCCGAGATCAAGCCGATACGAGTCAGCCGAGATGAGGGGTATTTCGGTAAATTTTTCATAAATAAACTTATAATCCGTGAATCGAAATTGGTTTTCAGTTTAAGTTCGATGTTTTTTTTTTTTTGTTGCAAGATATCTATTTTAAGAATTGGATTAGATGTGAGTTGGCGAGGATGCCGATAAGTATAGTGTCTCATGATAGCCAGAGCTAACTAGGATGGAGAGGACTCTTTATGTTCAAAAGCACTTCTCCTTCTAGATAGTCTAACACTTAGTGGAGGCTAATGGTATAGAAATGGAGTCTTCATTTCATATTCTCAAATCAGCTGATTCGTTCCTTGGTTCTTGCACGCATGAGCTACCTCAAAACGTTTAATCTACCTCAACACATCAGCTGATTGTAAACAACCTAAGAATAAATTAACAAAGATGGAGTTAGAAGTAACTCCCTGAGTAGCACAAGTGTACCAAAGAAATCAGATTTGTTCTCACGTCCGGAACATGCCTAACCTTAGTTAAAGTGTTCACCATACCGTCCTATATCTTAATTTGAATTTTGCCTACACCCACCACTTTACAAGTGACATTGTTTCCCATAAGAACTTTACCACCTTTTATAGCTTGATAAGTCGGAAACCACTCTCTTTGAGGACACATATGAAAAGTACACCCCAAATCAAGAATCCACCCATTTTTTGAGCTTTCGGTATTAATCGTGAGAAGCGTTCCATCATCACTTTCTACTTCAATATTTGTTGTGGTTCCTAGATTAGTATTCTTCTCAACATTCTTCCTTTTTGGACAATCCTTCTTGAAGTTACCTTGTTCCTTACAATGAAAGCAATAGAATTTACCGGATTTAGATTTAGACCCTGACTTTGATCTACGCCTATCGAATCCACACTTTTAGTTTCCTCTTCCTATTAGAAGCAACTCATCTCCCGAATTATATTTACCATCAATACCCGTCTTCTTTAACTCTTTAGAGTTCAAAGCCTCTTTAACGTCTTCCATGGAAACTGTGGTTTTTCCATAAATTACGGGATATCAATATAATTATCATAAGATGGTGGTTAGGAACAAATCAAACCAAATGCTTGTTCTTCATATTCAATTTTGACATCAATATTTGCCAAATCTAAGAGAATTTTATTATAATCATCAATATGATCTATACTAGACATTTCTTCATGCATTCTAAGAGTATGTAATTTCTTCTTAAGATATAAACGATTAGTTACGGGTTTAGTCATACACCTTTTATCCAATTTGTTCCATAGCCCATCCGGAGTCATTTTTGTCGCCACTTCTCTCAAGACCTCATTGCTCAAATACAATAAAATGAATCCATGTGCGTTCTCCATGAGTTCATATATCATTTTCCTCATCCTTCAATGTTTTTCCTAGACCCGTTTTTCCCTCAAAGTTTTCACCAAACTTGTTGTACCAAAACATCCCTCATCTTTAGCCTCCATAAATTGAAATCATGCTTTCTATCAAATTTCTCAATCTCATACTCTGTCGTCGTCCTAGACCGCTCCCACCTGGAGCTCTGATACCAATTTGTTATAACAAATGGCACAATCTAGCACAATCAATCAAGAATTGAAAATGGAAATGAAATCAGAGTAAAATCAAGCACACATAACACATGGATTTATAGTGGCTCGATCAAGATGATCTACATCCACTTGCGAAGACAACGAAATGATTCCACTACAATTAAATAAGGTTATAAGGTATTTCTCTTAATCCCCTCTCAAGAACTCTATCCCCCTTTTGGTACGTCCCTTTCTCTCTCTATTACATGAGTTTTTCTTGCCAACAAAAGAAAATAGGTTTTCTTGTTATTCTCATGATGCCCAAATTTTGGTGCAACAAAAGTTTATTACATGGGCTTTAAAGGGATCAGGCCCATACCAGACTAACACTTGTATCTAAGGCACTAAATACAACAATTTATTATGGTGCATGTGCAAATGCTTAGAGCTTCTCCAATAGAGGGTGAAGGTCTTATTTTTTTTTATGACACATCGGATTTTAGGCCCTTATTTACATTAAATCCATCTCTAACAGTGGGTCCTATTAAATAGGAAGGGTGCCAAAATAAATATGAAGGTCTTGAAGCTTATTTAGACCTTCGCAATGACCTCCACGTCATTTTTTTAACCATATTTTAAATTTTTACATTTTAATAACTCTTTTTGAACCAATAGGAAAAAATGAAGGCCTGTGATGAACTTTATACCCCGTGTAACTGTTAATCCCAGTGTTATGCTGTTTACATTCACTCTTAACAAGGGCTTACATTGATTTTCACAGACTCAATTCTAAAGAAATAATTCTCTTATGTTTCGACGTTTTTTACAGGATTTGCATCTGCTGCATTAATTGAGCATAGACTCACGATAAAGTTTATGTTAGGAATATCTATTGTGTTTATCTCAATGCACCAGATGAATAGGCATTTGTTGTGGAGTAAAAGAGCAGCACTAGTGCATTACGAGCAACACTAGTCTTTGTATAGTAAGTTTGTAAATCCTCAAAATGGAAGTTTGTATACATCCTTGAATTTGAGCAATTGATCTAAGTTTAAATACTTTCTGGATCAGGATAAGTGATACATCTTTCATAAATATGGCAGCCGGAGCAAATGACTATGTGAGAAACTTCACCATAGTTTGAATGAGTAGTTATCGATTAATTAATTTCAGTGTCCTTGCACCCGACGTTTGATTCTTTCTTTTTGTTTGGGGATTCTTTTCGGTCCACAAGTGATCCCTATGTAGCTTAGGCAGTCTACTAAACCAAGGAGAAAACAGTGGACGGACAGTGAGTTAAGGAGAAAATAATTGATACTCAATTTATTGTAACTGTTCTTTTAATTCCCATGAACTTATAGTGAACGATTGGGGCCTCGGAGTTCTTAATTTTCAACACGAAAGAGAATATATTCATTTAGAAATTTCCATTCCTCGGAATCAGTTTCCAACTCTGATAAGAAGCTAATGGGTTAATTTTGAAAAGACTACGGATTCCACAGAGTTATATTTGTGGATAACCATTAGCTAAACATGTTTGTGGACACATCACATTAAGAAGACATACAGACTAAACAAGGGGTATGTATGGCTTCTGAACCACTCCAAGCTAGTATTGCCAAGCATAAGCTTTGCAAACTCCGCAACCTGAAACTCAAATACGAAGTGCAGTCCTCGAGAAGAATACCTTTCAAATTACAGAACTAGTGCAAAGTGCAGCCTCGCAAAATATATAATAAAATGTAAAGCTAAGAAGAATTGAAATAACTGAACAATATACTACATTTATAAAATTGGAGAAAATAGTTTTTTATATATTTATGGAACTGCACCGTGCACGGCTGCCTACGTACCCATTATGGGATCAAGCCCAACGTAGTTCTATTCTATTACAACTGTTTGATAGTTTGACCAGTAGAATTATAACATCTTTATCGATCGTTTAGTACATGGGTTCAAAATTGGGGAAATATGCTTTATAAGCAACAGGATCCCATCCAAGCTTGGAAATCTTCACTGCTTCAGAATCACTTGCTTTTAATACCTTTCTCGAGTCGTAGTAGGTATAGCTGTTATCCCGCGGAGTACTACTATTAAGTTTATCTTCAGAAGTTGGTAACAGATCATCCAGATTTTCCCACTCATTATTATCTGGAGTAGTAGTGTTAAGGCTATCTTTAACAGCTGGTAAACCATTATTATCGAAGGAAAAGAACTCCTCCCATCCATCATCATTGAGAAATTCATCAAAGTCAGGCATCGAGGCTGAAAGCATACTTGTTGGTGCAGGTGGTACTGGCACAGGCACATAAGGATCCGTTGTCTTCATTGCCGGTGGTTGTGATGGAACCCATTCTGATAATTCTGCGTTACTGAAAACTGGTGCAGATGCTTCTGATAATTTTCCGTTGTTTAAATGGGATTCTACGTTATTGAAAACTGGTGGTGATGATGCAACCCAATCTGATGATGATTCTACGTTATTGAAAACTGGTGCTGCCTCTAAATCCACAAATTTTGATGTAGATGTTTCTGCTGGCAGTGGTGATGGAACCCATGATATTGAAGATCTATTGTTAGCTGGTGGCTCTACAGCAGGCACTGCATCCGTTGAGGGAGATGTTCGTTGCCTCTTTGCTACAGGTTGAGATTGTGGTTGTTTTTGTCGTACTCCATGGACGTCGAATATCGGTATTTTGCATCTAATCTCACACAAAACATACTCGGGATCCGCCTGTTTTTACAAGATAAATATTAATTAATTATATATATATAGAATCCAAGATACGTATTAATATCGTTAGCTAGATTATGATCTAGAGGTGTTAAAACATATATACATACCTTTATATTGTTGTTTGTGTAATAATCGGGGAGCAACGAATATTCATGCATGATCCAGTGACCCTTCTCACGTTCAACTTCACGTTTCTTTTCCTTGGGAACATTCCATTCGAAGTTGTACATTCTTTTCGTTCCAATTGGTTTTTTATCATCATCTTTTAGGGTTGTTGGTTTTTGTCCACTCCATGTTCCATCTCCGGTTTTTCGATTCACATTCTTACCACATGAACTCACTTTGGTTATGGGAGTGAAAAAGTATCCTTGGTTTCTCTGGATCTCTTGAAACAGGAGGAACGGATTTGAATACCTGTAGATGTCTTTCTCCAAGATAAACCAACTAACATCCGGGAGAGTGTTTTGGACCTTTCTAACCAGATAATCTTTAATTATTTGTTTGTCGCTTGGCATAAACTTATAACCTGGAGGTAATACTCCTTTATTTAACACCATCTTCGCCTCTATTTTTTCTCTCGAACGATCCACAATTTAACTTTGATTTCTCAAGTTCTATCTCTCTCGCTCTCTATATATCTTTGTATCACAGAATTGGAGAGCTTGTATGTTTATTTATAAGAATTCAAGTAGGTGCTATAGTAGGAATAAGCTTTATAAATTAAACTTGAGCCTTAAGAAAGGGAAATCCGTTCAAGTATAATCCACCACCTATGTACGGCGGTGCACCACCGCCTGATAATAATTATATATCCACGTGTATTTTAGTAATCCAACTTAGACTCCAAGAGGTAGAAGCTGCAGAACCTTAATTAGGAAGCCTTTGTTTAATCAGCTTTAACCAATAAGAAAACAAGGAGTAAACTGAAGAATGGAAGATGACCGAGAGCTACAACTATTTAGGGTTTCTAGTAGAACCGTTATAGGCGTATTTTGGTATACGCCATTTCATTTTTCTAGCAAAACCATCTCCAAGGAATTGAAGGGTGGAAACTGGATAACAAGACTTGAATGCAAATTAAGGGTAGAAAACAAGTGATCCACAAACGTGGAAATGATTTGTTTTCCGTAGTTTTTTGCTTTCCTTACTCGAGCCATCACTTCTTCTAACATTTCATGAGTGAATATCTACAGGGATCAGCCTAAAAACTGGTAGTAGTAGGATTTCTTCGACGGTTATAAAAGCTCCGTAGATCAAATCTTAATCTGAATACCTGTAGTAATGATGGTTCTTAGCAAGTTAAAACAGATGAACAGAAACGTGATCAAAAAGACTGTTATAGGAGATCTTGCAGAAATGAACTCTATGCTTGAGTAGTTGCTAGCTACAGAGAATGCCCGGATCATGTAATTCCTAGAAACAATCTATCTAAGTATGACATACGTACCCCTGAGGGAAGACTATTTTACCTCGTATCTGCTGGGTCAAAGAATAATGGATGTAGATCACAATGATCGAACCATGTAAAAAATCCTTGTGTCCATCTTTACAATTTTAGCCATTTTACCTTTTTTTTATGATAAATATGTTTAGATTATGGAAAATATGAAGGGGTGTTACTTATGAGAATTCCTGCAACTACATTTCAGCGCTAGAAACACTACTTGCTACTTGCTAGATTGAAGAAGATTCAAAGAAATTAGCTATTGTTAGAGTTGGAGTCACTGGATGTACAAGCTTCAAGGTCAATATATAATTTAGACGGTTATTTTCTCTCTTCAGATACCAAACAGCACCTACAATTCAAGGAAACAAAAATAGGGCACACACAATGATGTTAAGGTAGCACCAACGGCAGGTTTTGAAGAACGACGCAGAAGCAAAAATTAAAGGAGTCTATATCGATACTCAAAGGAAAAATCATCTTCTAATTCTTTTAATCTTACCTGTGAAATCTTTTAATCTGATGATTTATACAAAACCTTAGAAAAAGAACTTTTCAAAACCCATAACCTTTTCTTAATTAAAATTGATCCTGCCTTACAAAGATTTGGATCTAAAACCAGTTTATCTACAGATTTACAAACAACAAAACTTGTTTTACAAACTCAATCATCAGATTTCAAAAGTATTGAAAATGTCAAAATTCTCAATCGATTTGGGGTTTTTCCAAAGAGCGAAGTTTATGAACTGCCAGCTATATTCCATCTCCTTATTGTGTATTGCTAACTGAAATCGATCTGTTGTTAAGAGCGAAATTATCGTGTAAGGCAGGAAAATTCAGGGAAAAGAAGAGAACAACGAGAAGAAATCATCACAACAATTCCAGTGCGAAAGTAAACGGCTCCAGATTCTGCCAAGATAAAAGAATGATGCGGTCAAATATTCAGGAAATATGAACTAGGAGCGAAGAAATACGCACCTAGTGATTATGTGGGAGAAATATATGTTATCTATAACGCAGGAAAAGTATTGAAGAGTGCAACAAATTCGCACAAGAGAACTCAACTCAACAGCGCGGAGAAATTGGCAGGCAAAGAAGTTAGTATAAGAAAACATTTTGCGGGTGAAAGAAAAAATATTGTTACAGCGCGAAAGAATCCGCAACAAATCCCAGACAATTCAAGAACGAATCAAAAGCTCCAACGCGAAGAAAAATATGCAAAGAAGAAAGAAAGCCAAAGACGAAATAACGCACGAAGCTTAAACAACCTTAGATGTCGAAAACCAACAGCACAAAGACAAACTGTAGGGCGATGTACCAATGTGATGCAGTGTGTAAGGGAATATATCAATGAAACGCGACGTTAACTTATAGACATGAGGTGACGTCGAAGCCACAAAACTGGACCTCCAGCAAAGCAACGAATGCAAAGAGGCATGGAGTTCAATACCTAATAGCTAAAGAAATGATGCTACTAGCAAAGATGAATACAAGATGAAATTCACAAGAAAAGTGTAAAAAGAGCCTGTAAAAAGCAGCAGAAAGTACTCGACAGAAACCAGAAAGGAAGGAATATGAAAGGCTCCATTATAGGGGTCTATATAATCATTGCTGTTGATCTGTTGTTTGCAGCTAGCACAGCATAAGTACATATAAGGACCAAAGTGATGGAAAGACTATCGGACGAGAAGGAAGAAAACAAATGAAGAAGAATATTCATGGACGTGATAGAATTCAGGGGACTGTAAATAGCAAAATGAAGGCAACTCACCTGATTTAAACCAAAGTGCCAGTCAAGAGATATCATAACCTAGTATGCGAACTGTATTGTTATAATTCAGGTCCGGGAACCTTATTTGCGTACATAGTATGCGAACGGTTTTATATGTAAAGGTCTGGGAACCTTGTTTCCATACATAGTATGTGAACGGTTTCACCTGGTTAGGTCCGGACCACTGTTTGCATACCTGGTTTGCGAATGGATGGACAAGACGAAGGTCTAGAGCTGTTGTTTACATACCTGGTTTGTGAATACAGTGGTTAAGTTCTAAAATCGGTTAAGTACGATTTTCATACTCATGAACTAAAACATTTATGAATTAAGGAATGCAATCTTTGCAAACCGTGGCTTAATGTTCATTGAATTGATTCTTGTATAAGTACTTTGTACAATTAAGAATCATCCGATTTTGTTTTAGTTTGTTCATATATATTTTATGAGATTGTGAAAAATTGAACAACTCTATTGAAACACAATTAGATTCATTTGATTATCTTTCATGATTGATTGATCATCATATTTGATCTGGAACTGTTAGACGAATATGGATAAGACAAAAGTGTTAGGATAGCGAACTTCGGTTAACTGTTATTGAAACAACTCAATATACACGTTTAGGTACGGTTACCCATATCTAAATGAAGGTATATTTTATTCGTGTGTAACAAGCTAAGACCATCTACGGTGGAGATTGATTGCTTTATTACTAAGCAGACATAGCTTGAATCTTAAATCAGGATTTCATCTAACGGTGAATATTGAATTCTTTGTTACTAAGCTATCTTAGCTTTCATTGTAAGCAACTGTCACGAAGGATAGAAGAAGGAGATGATGTCCCAAAATAAATAAAGATGCACATGGTCGAGAACGAACCAGCATACCTGAGGCAGCTACAGACAGAACCAAGCATCAACCAATAAAGTCCATATCGAGATGCAACCACCCAGCATGAAGAGGATTTAGAGAAAAAGGAGATCGAATCATTGGTAAAAGATAAAAATGGATAAAGAGATAACAGAACACTCGGCAAAACCAAAATAAGTCATGGAGAATGAGCAGTCCAACAAAGAAAAAAGAGACAATAGCAAAAATGTAAGGGTATAAAGGAAACTACAATGGAGCAGTCAATTTATATACAAATAGTCGTTCAAAGAAGAACAGAAAAAAGGAGAGCGGTGATAAAGCAACATCAATGGAAGTTTCAAAGAAAAGTACATCGCATAAAAGCAACCATAAGGAATCAATAATGGATTTCATTATAAACTCACTAGGAAAACCGCACCAAAGGAGAAGAATAACACCAAATTAATGCGAAGATGAAGGTAAAAGTGAATTTCCCGATGCTGAGAAGATGAAGTAGGTGATATCCCAAAAGAAAGAAAAATGTTGTATCATATTTTTGGGGAAACCTATTAGCATGACTCAGGTGAGAGCTACACAGACCTGAATCCTGAGTCAAGATTTTTGGGGAATCTGGACGCTCTTGACAAGTCTTTACTATGATGCACTCAGTCCAAAGAAACCCCACTAAGGGTGTGGTCTTGTAACCATAAACCATATCGTTGGAGGGATAAAAGGCCGCGAAAACAACTGATTGTTGCATCCCTGGATGGAAGGAGCCCACCTTAACCCGGTAGGGGTAAGCTTACTTGAAGGGACAGTTAGGGGGAATATAAAGGACGGAACCCTCCATTAGGGAGATGAATTGTGTCAAAGACGTAAATATCACGAGGTTTTTTACTCACGGGAGTATCAAGGCTTGTCGTATTTGCACATCAATAAAACCTGCAGAGGAAATGATACAAGAAGATGATAAGGCAATATCAATGGGTCATTACATGAAAATGTAAAGACCTCCTGCGATTTTTCCGCCAAACCAAATAGAGGAAAAATAAGACCTCTATATAGGGAGGCGAAATAAGACCACACAAGAAACAGAAAGACCTACATATTGTGATTATAATATTATTATGCGATACTAATAGTGAAGGAATAAGGAAGAGAGGAACTAATACAATACGATACAATGAACTAAAGATGGAAAAATAACAAAGGTGCGGAATATGAAGCACAATCCAATGAGCATGCGAGGAACAATGAGTGCGCGAAGAGGAACACATATACTAAAGACATAGCCAAAGAAATGAAGAATGGAAGAAATTTGAAGTAACATCTACATTAGCGCGGCAAAATAAGCTAAGTAACACAAACATTATCTACACAATCCATAAATAATAGATAAGTATTCTCATCATATAAGCATCACACTCTCATCATGAAAGCATTGCATAAAGAATTTCATGGCATAAGCATCGCATACACATTTCATGTCATAACCATCACATAAACGTTATAATTTCCCAAGCATTTTCCGAATTTTTGTAAGTATAGAATAGTATCACATGGTAAAACACGAAAGAATCAATACTATGCAGGAAGCCGAGGCAGGATAAATAGGATGACATAACCAAAGGAGTATGCGACTATTTTGCTTAATTATTTTGCATCCACAACTTGGAGCAATTATACCACCGCATGAGAAGAAAAGATGAGGCAGAGGCAACATAAGAATGAAGGACAGAGGCAGAGCCATCATATCGCATGAATTGGAATCAACCTCATACACAAACGAAGAACATGGAACTTGAAAGAAAATAATCAGCACCAACGGTTACTATCAAAGCTAACAAAGAAGAAAGACTTGAAGAAACAACTCGAACATCCAATGCTTTCTCAAGGATTCAACCACACTAGTAAAGAACAGAGACAACTATGGATTATCAAAAAAATATTTCATGTTCTTTATCTTCTAGGTCAAAATCATTTTCAAAAAAGACGCTCACCCATGAATAACAAGAATCCTCAACAACAATGGAGTACGCGAAATGGAAGTTATCTTTTAGAAACCACACACGATAGTTCATTACATCTCCAACGTCAACAATCCACGAAGCATCATCTTTACAAGACCAAAGACACTCAAGCTCAAAAAAAATCTCCAATGTACCAAGCCCATCAAAGCTCCAAGTCTTTAAAATATCAACAACCAATCCTCAATCTCAAACAACATGATTCTCACGCAAGTTCAATATTATCTCAACTACTCCAACACCAAGTACACAGAGAAAAAATCGTCCCATCAAAAAACTTATGATCAACAACAACAAAGTTTTGGAACTTCAAAAAAGAATAAAGGTTTTATTAGTCCGTTTGTTAACTGTTGCTTATTTTTGATCTTCTATTACTGTATGTATCACAAATTTATGAGATCAATTAAGATAGAACTTTAACTATAAGTTTTGGATCATCTTATTTCAAATGGTGGGTTAGGATGTTTAGTGTTTGTTGGTTTATGCCTTTCGTGTTCATATTTTTTCGCGTTCTGTGATGGTAATTCTCGCACGAACATGTGGTTGCGATACTCATCCACGAACTGCTCTAGTGTGTTTTTGATTAAATAGTTAGGTACCTGTTTGGTTAGTGAAATTAAACTAGGATATTTTAGACATTTCACCCATGTTTTAGAAAGCCAATCCCTCCCCTAAAAGTAAGGATTTCCTTCCCAAAATCCTTCCCTCCTCAAATCCATTCTTTCTCTCCCATTAGCAGGACTCGGTAATAACGAGGGACACTTGTTTCATCTTAGCCGTTCCAACAAAAAAATTATATTTAACCGCACAAAATGGCGGAAATCTTCGCGCCAAAAATGTATCTAGCAGTGAAACAAAACCAACAGTCGTTGTAAAAGTCAACTAAAGTCAAATCACTATGATGACTTGACTTTATTCAGCAACAAAATCATTTGTGTCGTTCTAGAAGTCAACTAAAGTCAAACTATAACGACGACTTGACTTTAGACAACGACGCGTTCGGAGTATGGTGGTTTTGAGACATTAGGTTTTTATGTCGTTACATTATGACTCAAATAGCCTCTTTTCCACTAGTGGCAGTTGAGATTTTTATAAAGTATAGTTGGTTGCAGATAATTTGGATGGGGGTTTGATGGTGAGAGGATGTGTTTATCAGATATTGTCATTGAGAACAAATTTGAAAAAGGAAGAATGAAATTAGAGTTGTGATTCAGTATCTGATACCATGTTGAGAGAGTAAATGTCGTTAGACAATCTCTACAGGTTCAAGATAATTTTGATTTCTATTCAATTGATTTTCTCTTACAGACTTTCTAGGAATTCACACAATAGAAACCCCTGAAATGAATGACTGGTTAAGCATGTAACCAATCCAACACAGCCTATCACACACCAACTACAAACTGACACCTGACAGTTACACACACACATTTCACACACTGATCAGTCACACATAGCGTTTACACGCTTGGAATTTCTATTTCCTAACACAATGAAGAAACATCTGTTTAGGAGGATTGATGTAGCCGTCGTATATGTCATTTATCTCTAAATAATCATCACATCAATATACCCAATGTAGTTAATATCGGATATCGGTTCATCTCGGCCGGGACCGATACACTGGTACGATTTTATATCGGGGATATTATCGTTGAAATATCGGTTTTAGATTTAGAGACTATAATTTTATATTAAACATTTGTCCACACATTTTCGGATAAGATATAATAGATAACATCAATTTTATCAAAAAAACAAGAGTAACTTTAGTAGACTTGCTTCGAGAGCTACATGCACCTCTACTACCACCCGGAAGACTTTCTTCGCCAAAATTACCCTTAAACTTTATAGAAAACGACCAATACCGTCTCATATCTGGAAATGTAGGAAAACTTCGTATCGACCGATACGGACGATATTTGACCGAAACGGCCGATATTCGACCGATACGGCCGATATTATCGGGCGAATATCGTATCCCCGATATCCTTCTTTTCGTATCGTTCTGGGCCGATATCCGAAATATCCCAGATATATCGGCCGATACTGACTACATTGAATATACCCCTAAATATGTTTAGGCATCACCACAACCTCCGGCTTATATTGCTCCTCACTACTAAAAATCTTTGTTACACCTTCGATTGACTGACGTGACGCTTATCACAAACATGCGTCAATTGGTTCAACTAAAAACATCATGTTCCTAAGAACGTTCCTTATGTTTTATCAATCGTGCGGCTTTTTCTCCATTATCAATGGCGAAACTTACCAGTGGCAGAAAATATATTCACTACGGGGGAGATAATTTCCCATCTTTCTTTGAAAGATGCTGCACTGGAAATCCAACTAGGACGTACAAATTAAGACCAACAGGGTTAAGTTTAAACTTTACAAACTGCGCAACCTGAAACTCTAGCCCAAAGTGCGAGTCATCGCATGCATTGAAGAAAAAAATTAAAAAATTGGGACTGCACCTTACGTGTGTTCGGCTGCCAACGTACCCATATAATATAAGACAAATCTTTTTTGGGACTGCACCCTCCGTTTTGTAGGGCTGCCTACGTACCTATATATATGGCCCAAAGTTCAATCATATTTTGTGGCACTGGTTCCAGTTTTGGAGATTACATATGGAACTTCAATATCTTATCTGCACGATTTGGGACAAATTACCTTAGGCGGCTAAAGTATAAACCATCTAAAATCTAAACTACTAAAAGGTTTTAGTACCTGTATCCCCCAGCAAGAAGTCATCGAGCATTAATCTACCAGGAAGAAGTAAGATCTAATTCAGAATAAGGAAACTGAATTTCCTGCCATGTCTAATATGAAAGTAGTTTTTAGCACCTTTTAATTTGGGGTAGCCTGGAAAAAAATAGACCTATAGCTGGAAAATGTACAAAGAGAAGAACCCACTTTTTATTGTGAAGTTACTATGAAACCATTCTACAAAATTCATTAAAATCAATTCTCACCAATATTGAGATTCATCATAATTGTATAAGATAATATTGATCCAACTAGACCCAGACTTGGTAACCTTGATGGATTTCGGACTACCAAACATTTTGAATCAACATGACCATGAACAGAAAGATGATGCCTCAGAAGCAAGCTCTCTTTGACTAGTATTTGTCAGTAATGAAGTATTGTTTTGGCCACTTTCGTCATCTTTGATCCTCTTAACACAGTCCTGTGAGCAATTATTAGGAAATAATATATGAGAGTCTATATTTAGGAGATATGTATTTAGATTGTGAGAGTTATATTGGGAATTATCTTGAGAGTCAAGTCTTGTGATTGTATAAATAGCTAGAGAATTAATAAGAAAGATACACCGAATTATTATCAATGTAGTCTTTTATGCTTCCGCGTTTATGCTTCCGCGTTTATGCTCTCCTCTCTCTTGCTCGATCCTTAACAAACAGAGATGAAATTGGGTTTTTTTTCCGCTACCAAAAGAGTAAAGGTGAAATACTGGAAGTCTAGAATGAAATTGCTTTTTCATACGCTCGTAGTGGGCTCCAAAACATGCTTCTTGTTTAGATTTTGCAAACAAAGTAAATGGGCCAATAATTTTGGGGCAAAAATTCTTGATCCTATAACTTAGGGGTGAGTATCTGGCACGGACTCTGCGGATTTATTCGGGATCCTCCGTATTTTTTGCGGGTAAGTGCCTGGAAAGTTTTCTAATAAGTTGGACGTGGATGCGAATTTTGAAATCCAACATATCAAGGATCGGGTCCGGATCAATGTAGTCATTCTAGCCAAGATGATCGAGATTTCGTCGAAAATTCTGTTTTCATCCCATGATATAACGAAACAGCTAATTTCTTCGAGTCGGAAAGGTGACGGAAATATCACTTGAATCGGCCGAGATCAAGCCGATACGAGTCAGCCGAGATGAGGGGTATTTCGGTAAATTTTTCATAAATAAACTTATAATCCGTGAATCGAAATTGGTTTTCAGTTTAAGTTCTATGTTTTTTTGTTTTTTTGTTGCAAGATATCCACTTTAAGAATTGGATTAGATGTGAGTTGGAGAGGATGCCGATAAGTATAGTGTCTCATGATAGCCAGAGCTAACTAGGATGGAGAGGACTCTTTATGTTCAAAAGCACTTCTCCTTCTAGATAGTCTAACACTTAGTGGAGGCTAATGGTATAGAAATGGAGTCTTCATTTCATATTCTCAAATCAGCTGATTCGTTCCTTGGTTCTTGCACGCATGAGCTACCTCAAAACGTTTAATCTACCTCAACACATCAGCTGATTGTAAACAACCTAAGAATAAATTAACAAAGATGGAGTTAGAAGTAACTCCCTGAGTAGCACAAGTGTACCAAAGAAATCAGATTTGTTCTCACGTCCGGAACATGCCTAACCTTAGTTAAAGTGTTCACCATACCGTCCTATATCTTAATTTGAATTTTGCCTACACCCACCACTTTACAAGTGACATTGTTTCCCATAAGAACTTTACCACCTTTTATAGCTTGATAAGTCGTAAACCACTCTCTTTGAGGACACATATGAAAAGTACACCCCAAATCAAGAATCCACCCATTTTTTGAGCTTTCGGTATTAATCGTGAGAAGCGTTCCATCATCACTTTCTACTTCAATATTTGTTGTGGTGCCTAGATTAGTATTCTTCTCAACATTCTTCCTTTTTGGACAATCCTTCTTGAAGTTACCTTGTTCCTTACAATGAAAGCAATAGAATTTACCGGATTTAGATTTAGACCCTGACTTTGATCTACGCCTATCGAATCCACACTTTTAGTTTCCTCTTCCTATTAGAAGAAACTCATCTCCCGAATTATATTTACCATCAATACCCGTCTTCTTTAACTCTTTAGAGTTCAAAGCCTCTTTAACGTCTTCCATGGAAATTGTGGTTTTTCCATAAATTACGGGATATCAATATAATTATCATAAGATGGTGGTTAGGAACAAATCAAACCAAATGCTTGTTCTTCATATTCAATTTTGACATCAATATTTGCCAAATCTAAGAGAATTTTATTATACTCATCAATATGATCTATACTAGACATTTCTTCATGCATTCTAAGAGTATGTAATTTCTTCTTAAGATATAAACGATTAGTTACGGGTTTAGTCATACACCTTTTATCCAATTTGTTCCATAGCCCATCCGGAGTCATTTTTGTCGCCACTTCTCTCAAGACCTCATTGCTCAAATACAATAAAATGAATCCATGTGCGTTCTCCATGAGTTCATATATCATTTTCCTCATCCTTCAATGTTTTTCCTAGACCCGTTTTTCCCTCAAAGTTTTCACCAAACTTGTTGTACCAAAACATCCCTCATCTTTAGCCTCCATAAATTGAAATCATGCTTTCTATCAAATTTCTCAATCTCATACTCTGTCGTCGTCCTAGACCGCTCCCACCTGGAGCTCTGATACCAATTTGTTATAACAAATGGCACAATCTAGCACAATCAATCAAGAATTGAAAATGGAAATGAAATCAGAGTAAAATCAAGCACACATAACACATGGATTTATAGTGGTCGATCAAGATGATCTACATCCACTTGCGAAGACAACGAAATGATTCCACTACAATTAAATAAGGTTATAAGGTATTTCTCTTAATCCCCTCTCAAGAACTCTATCCCCCTTTTGGTACGTCCCTTTCTCTCTCTATTACATGAGTTTTTCTTGCCAACAAAAGAAAATAGGTTTTCTTGTTATTCTCATGATGCCCAAATTTTGGTGCAACAAAAGTTTATTACATGGGCTTTAAAGGGATCAGGCCCATACCAGACTAACACTTGTATCTAAGGCACTAAATACAACAATTTATTATGGTGCATGTGCAAATGCTTAGAGCTTCTCCAATAGAGGGTGAAGGTCTTATTTTTTTTTGACACATCGGATTTTAGGCCCTTATTTACATTAAATCCATCTCTAACAGTGGGTCCTATTAAATAGGAAGGGTGCCAAAATAAATATGAAGGTCTTGAAGCTTATTTAGACCTTCGCAATGACCTCCACGTCATTTTTTTAACCATATTTTAAATTTTTACATTTTAATAACTCTTTTTGAACCAATAGGAAAAAATGAAGGCCTGTGATGAACTTTATACCCCGTGTAACTGTTAATCCCAGTGTTATGCTGTTTACATTCACTCTTAACAAGGGCTTACATTGATTTTCACAGACTCAATTCTAAAGAAATAATTCTCTTATGTTTCGACGTTTTTTACAGGATTTGCATCTGCTGCATTAATTGAGCATAGACTCACGATAAAGTTTATGTTAGGAATATCTATTGTGTTTATCTCAATGCACCAGATGAATAGGCATTTGTTGTGGAGTAAAAGAGCAGCACTAGTGCATTACGAGCAACACTAGTCTTTGTATAGTAAGTTTGTAAATCCTCAAAATGGAAGTTTGTATACATCCTTGAATTTGAGCAATTGATCTAAGTTTAAATACTTTCTGGATCAGGATAAGTGATACATCTTTCATAAATATGGCAGCCGGAGCAAATGACTATGTGAGAAACTTCACCATAGTTTGAATGAGTAGTTATCGATTAATTAATTTCAGTGTCCTTGCACCCGACGTTTGATTCTTTCTTTTTGTTTGGGGATTCTTTTCGGTCCACAAGTGATCCCTATGTAGCTTAGGCAGTCTACTAAACCAAGGAGAAAACAGTGGACGGACAGTGAGTTAAGGAGAAAATAATTGATACTCAATTTATTGTAACTGTTCTTTTAATTCCCATGAACTTATAGTGAACGATTGGGGCCTCGGAGTTCTTAATTTTCAACACGAAAGAGAATATATTCATTTAGAAATTTCCATTCCTCGGAATCAGTTTCCAACTCTGATAAGAAGCTAATGGGTTAATTTTGAAAAGACTACGGATTCCACAGAGTTATATTTGTGGATAACCATTAGCTAAACATGTTTGTGGACACATCACATTAAGAAGACATACAGACTAAACAAGGGGTATGTATGGCTTCTGAACCACTCCAAGCTAGTATTGCCAAGCATAAGCTTTGCAAACTCCGCAACCTGAAACTCAAATACGAAGTGCAGTCCTCGAGAAGAATACCTTTCAAATTACAGAACTAGTGCAAAGTGCAGCCTCGCAAAATATATAATAAAATGTAAAGCTAAGAAGAATTGAAATAACTGAACAATATACTACATTTATAAAATTGGAGAAAATAGTTTTTTATATATTTATGGAACTGCACCGTGCACGGCTGCCTACGTACCCATTATGGGATCAAGCCCAACGTAGTTCTATTCTATTACAACTGTTTGATAGTTTGACCAGTAGAATTATAACATCTTTATCGATCGTTTAGTACATGGGTTCAAAATTGGGGAAATATGCTTTATAAGCAACAGGATCCCATCCAAGCTTGGAAATCTTCACTGCTTCAGAATCACTTGCTTTTAATACCTTTCTCGAGTCGTAGTAGGTATAGCTGTTATCCCGCGGAGTACTACTATTAAGTTTATCTTCAGAAGTTGGTAACAGATCATCCAGATTTTCCCACTCATTATTATCTGGAGTAGTAGTGTTAAGGCTATCTTTAACAGCTGGTAAACCATTATTATCGAAGGAAAAGAACTCCTCCCATCCATCATCATTGAGAAATTCATCAAAGTCAGGCATCGAGGCTGAAAGCATACTTGTTGGTGCAGGTGGTACTGGCACAGGCACATAAGGATCCGTTGTCTTCATTGCCGGTGGTTGTGATGGAACCCATTCTGATAATTCTGCGTTACTGAAAACTGGTGCAGATGCTTCTGATAATTTTCCGTTGTTTAAATGGGATTCTACGTTATTGAAAACTGGTGGTGATGATGCAACCCAATCTGATGATGATTCTACGTTATTGAAAACTGGTGCTGCTTCTAAATCCACAAATTTTGATGTAGATGTTTCTGCTGGCAGTGGTGATGGAACCCATGATATTGAAGATCTATTGTTAGCTGGTGGCTCTACAGCAGGCACTGCATCCGTTGAGGGAGATGTTCGTTGCCTCTTTGCTACAGGTTGAGATTGTGGTTGTTTTTGTCGTACTCCATGGACGTCGAATATCGGTATTTTGCATCTAATCTCACACAAAACATACTCGGGATCCGCCTGTTTTTACAAGATAAATATTAATTAATTATATATATATAGAATCCAAGATACGTATTAATATCGTTAGCTAGATTATGATCTAGAGGTGTTAAAACATATATACATACCTTTATATTGTTGTTTGTGTAATAATCGGGGAGCAACGAATATTCATGCATGATCCAGTGACCCTTCTCACGTTCAACTTCACGTTTCTTTTCCTTGGGAACATTCCATTCGAAGTTGTACATTCTTTTCGTTCCAATTGGTTTTTTATCATCATCTTTTAGGGTTGTTGGTTTTTGTCCACTCCATGTTCCATCTCCGGTTTTTCGATTCACATTCTTACCACATGAACTCACTTTGGTTATGGGAGTGAAAAAGTATCCTTGGTTTCTCTGGATCTCTTGAAACAGGAGGAACGGATTTGAATACTTGTAGATGTCTTTCTCCAAGATAAACCAACTAACATCCGGGAGAGTGTTTTGGACCTTTCTAACCAGATAATCTTTAATTATTTGTTTGTCGCTTGGCATAAACTTATAACCTGGAGGTAATACTCCTTTATTTAACACCATCTTCGCCTCTATTTTTTCTCTCGAACGATCCACAATTTAACTTTGATTTCTCAAGTTCTATCTCTCTCGCTCTCTATATATCTTTGTATCACAGAATTGGAGAGCTTGTATGTTTATTTATAAGAATTCAAGTAGGTGCTATAGTAGGAATAAGCTTTATAAATTAAACTTGAGCCTTAAGAAAGGGAAATCCGTTCAAGTATAATCCACCACCTATGTACGGCGGTGCACCACCGCCTGATAATAATTATATATCCACGTGTATTTTAGTAGTCGAACTTAGACTCCAAGAGGTAGAAGCTGCAGAACCTTAATTAGGAAGCCTTTGTTTAATCAGCTTTAACCAATAAGAAAACAAGGAGTAAACTGAAGAATGGAAGATGACCGAGAGCTACAACTATTTAGGGTTTCTAGTAGAACCGTTATAGGCGTATTTTGGTATACGCCATTTCATTTTTCTAGCAAAACCATCTCCAAGGAATTGAAGGGTGGAAACTGGATAACAAGACTTGAATGCAAATTAAGGGTAGAAAACAAGTGATCCACAAACGTGGAAATGATTTGTTTTCCGTAGTTTTTTGCTTTCCTTACTCGAGCCATCACTTCTTCTAACATTTCATGAGTGAATATCTACAGGGATCAGCCTAAAAACTGGTAGTAGTAGGATTTCTTCGACGGTTATAAAAGCTCCGTAGATCAAATCTTAATCTGAATACCTGTAGTAATGATGGTTCTTAGCAAGTTAAAACAGATGAACAGAAACGTGATCAAAAAGACTGTTATAGGAGATCTTGCAGAAATGAACTCTATGCTTGAGTAGTTGCTAGCTACAGAGAATGCCCGGATCATGTAATTCCTAGAAACAATCTAAGTATGACATACGTACCCCTGAGGGAAGACTATTTTACCTCGTATCTGCTGGGTCAAAACAATTTCTTTTAACTCAACAGTACAAATCATTAGTTCATGCACGATCGAGTCGATTTGTAGTGTAGGGGCAAAATATCGCACAATCCATAAAAGAGCACAGCAAAATTAAGAGCGCGAGAGAACGTAGCACGAGTGTGAGAAGTGATGAGTGCCAAATATTGTATATATTTATCCCTTTTTGTTGGCATTTTAACTCATCTTTTGTGCATTAATTCTACATTTTATCCCATATTCTGTATTTTCTTTGTTTTCAAGAATAAATATTTTTTTTTAATTAATTTTGCATTTTTAGGTACCAAATAAAGTCTGGATGATTTGCGGAGCAGAAAAGTAGTGAAAAGCCGGGAGGAATTACGCAAGGAAGCCGAAAAGAATGGAGCGCACGTTCAAAAAAGCTAGGAATGGGCTCAAAAAGGAAGAATTGTTCTTAAAGAAGATATGGGCTTGGCATACCCAAGGCCCAAAACCCTTACCCAAACCCATTTTCTATATCCATACCCGCCTCCATTCTCAGCCGTCAGATTGGATCCAACTCATCATCCTACGGTCGCTCATTCATAGAGCATCAAAATCTGAAGTCTCTGCCAAACACCACAGCGCCTAAATTCCAAGCCTTCAGATTAGATTGTAGTTGAATCCAACGATCGCTTCTAGGCCTGTGCATCAAAACTAGATACTCCCGATCTACACTACAGTACCTAACATCATCTAACACCGTTGACTTCGTTGTGTTTCAAAATCCAACGGTTGCATCGATTCATCTCTCATCTCACCGTTAGATCTACCCACCATCTTCGCATCCCGCAGCTCAGAGTCACAGAACATCAAAATTTGATGAAGCCGCTCAACACCCGAGTACCCAATACATATACCCCATCGCCAAACAGCCCCTTCTTCCCATTCTATCGACCTCCTCCTTCTTCTCCATCCCTCTGCAGAACCACCACCACCTTCTCCACCTGCTCTGACTCCATCACCACCTCTACCCGTCTCACATCATCCCTAAACTACCAACCCATCATCACCCCCTAACTATCTAGCCCCCTATTCCCTCAATCTCTCACGTTTCTTCCCTGAAACCCTAAGCGTGAGAGGTTGATGAAGTAGGTGACCTAGAGATGAAATTGAAGCATGGGAATTACGCAAGGGAAGCAGAAGAAGTATGGGTCGAAGATGGAATTGTCTCATCACAGTTGGTGAGGTAAAAATCCTAAAACCTAGTTCACAGTCAATTTGGGGAAAATCATAAAAACCCTGATTATTGTTGAGAAGAGTATAGAGAAGAGAGAGTGGGTGAAATAGGGTAGCTAATTAAACCCAATTACTGTTTAATTTGGGAATTTCTGTGATTTTGGAAAACCCTAATTTTTGGGGAATTTGGGGATTGTCTGTAAGCTATAAATAGAGCTGGGTGTTGTGTGTTGCAAAACTTATGCTGGAATAGCCAGTGTCCAGAACTTAGTTCTGTTAAATGTTCATTTTGCTGTTCACTGTTTATCCATTTTAATGTTTTGATTTTCTCCATTTTATGTCACTGTGATGTTGTTATGTGTTGTTCCTGTTAATGTGTGATGTTAATGTTTAAATGTTCATGTATTGTTCTATTGCCGTCTATCTTGTTGTTCACTGTGATGTTTAGTTTCTTCAATTTTCCTAGTGCATGTTCCTGTTGATGTTTGTGTTCCATGTAATGTTAATGTACCTGTCATGTGATACATGTTTTGTGAAGTGATGGAATGTTAGGCTAGAAGCCTTGAAGCATTGGATTGATTGAGCAGTGGGGAGAAACTAGTGCTCACTAGTGACTGTGAGCAAACTAGTTCTCTTCCCACTCTAGTAGTATGCCTAGGCTCACCCTCACCATCTCACCTTCACCATCTCCCCTGCCCTTGGCTAAAACAGCCTTGGTTTGTTCCATTTCCTCCATTGTTTCCTTGTTACTTTTGTTTTCCTCCACTGTCATTGATGTTCTTTGTTTTGTTTTCTTTGATATTTTGTTAATCTTCTTTACTTCATTGTCTTTGCTTCTTTACATTTTATTTATTGCATTGTCTTTGCTCCTGCTACTTCAACTACTCCTTGTTCTGCTGCTGCTGTGCATTGCTTGTGCTGCTGCTGTGCACTGCTTTCTTTCCCCTGTTGTGCAGTACTGCTGCTGCTGCTGCTTTCCTTCCTCTTGCTGCTGCTGCTGCTTTCTTTTCTCTTGCTACTGCTGCTTCTCCAATCAGTTAGCTTAGCTCCCAAAAGCCTCTGAGGCTCAGTTCAATACCAAGCCCAGGTTAGAACCAAAAGTTGAAGCCCATTTCATCATTGGGTGAAGTTAAGCGCAGTCTACTGTGTACATAACTGAGGCCTAGCTCCCAAAAGCCTCTGAGGCCCAGTTCAGTCCAAGCCTAGTCAAGCCCAACTCCAAGTCTGAGGTCCAGCTAGAGTTCTATTAACTGAGGCCCAAGCCCAGTTTATTGTTTAAAAGTTTAGTAGGTTAAGGGCCCAGTCCACATTTACTTCTTGGGTTAGGCTAAGAGTTCATAAGCCCAACATAAGGTTTTGAGACCAATAGATCATATTTTCATGTTCTCAACCTTAAGACCATAGTCCATTTCAAGGCCCAATAGCATTTTAGAGCCCAAAATAGCTAAACACTACAAAACACACCCAGTCTCTGTGGATCGACCCGTACTTGCACGAGCTACAACTGACGACCGTGCACTTGCGGTATTACTGTAGGCCCGTTTTTATTACGCTTAATTTTCACACATTGCCGGGCCCACCAAGTTTTTGGCGCCGCTGCCGGGGAGTGGTGTTGCCACTGCTGAGTTCCATTAGCATCTCTGCCTTGCAATCATTGCAGGCCTGCTTCACTATCATTGCAACCCTCTGCTTGCAATCATTGCAGCAGATCATTGCATACTTGCCTGCAATCATTGCACTGCAATGATTGCACTGTAATCATTGCAGGGTTGGCCTGACTATCTTTGCACTCTGTGATCATTGCAGGTACCACCTTGGCTGTGCTGCTTCTGCTGGTGCCTTCTCTGCCAAGCTGTGCTGTGTTGCTGCTCCTGCCAAAGGTGCTGGTGCTGGGCTTGAACCAACTAAGCTGGGCTTAGTAACCTCAATTTCGCTGGGCTTGCAACTTCTGCTCCTGGGCTTGCCTTTTCTGCTGGGCTTCGCTGCAGATTTTGCTGGGCCTGTGTTGCTGAGTCACTTCAATTGCTTCTGGGCTTGAGCGTGAGCTGCTTAGGATGATCCTAAAGCCCAACTGGGCTGTGCAACTAAAAGGGGACTAAAAGCCTATTTTTGGGCTTCCCTCCAAAAAACAAGTAAGCCTAACCCATGAGTTAACCCACTTGGGCCTCATTTAAATTCAAATTCGGGCTTGTAATAATTAATTTAATTATTTATTTGGGATTGTAATAATTTTTATTTATTTTCTTTTTCTTTTTTTTTATATTTGGGACTGTAATTATTTTTTTTGTTTTTTTTATTTTTCTTTTATTTTTTTTCTTTTTCTTTTATGGGCTTGTCTTAATTATTATTATTGTTTTTATTTTCTTTTATGAGTTGTGCTAATTTATGCTAGGTTTAGTTCAAAAAAAATTTCCAAAGCCCAATTTTAAACCAAAAAAACCAAAATTTTCTTTTGCTCCCAATTTTAAAACCAAATTTCTACTTTGCTCCCATTTTTAAACCAAATTTTCTTTTTCAAATATATCCCATCAAAACCAAAATTTTCCCATAAAAAACCAATTTTTTGAAAACCCATTAAAACCAAATAGTGGGCTTTGTGTCTTTTCAAAATGGGCCGACCTCGTGCTCTCCATGAATACATGTATCCGTCAATAAAAATTCCATTATCATGTATTGTATTACCTCAAACCAATAACCCTTTTAAAATAAATGCAAGCATGATACAAATACTTCCTATATTTCGAGGGTTCGATTCTGAGAACCCCTATACTCATGTAAGAGAGTTTGAACAAATTTGTCGGACTATGCAACCTGATCATATGTCCGAAGACTCCTGAAATTGCGTTTGTTTACATTTTCTCTAAAGGAAAGGGCCAAACATGGTTTTACGGTTTGAGACCACAATCAATCAACACTTGGGACCAACTCACAGATCTATTTTTCAAAAAATTCTTTCCACATCATAGGACCATCGCTATTCATCAAAGTATCAATTGTTTTTCCAATTGGATGAGGAAACTGTTTTTCACTATTTTGAACGTTTTAATGATTTGTTGAGCGAATGTCCGCACCATGGATTTGAGAAGTGGAGACTTGTCGTCATCCTCTATGAGGGACTAGACTTTAAATCTCGAACCATGGTTGAGTCTATGTGTAATGGTGAGTTTATTGATAAATCTTGGATGATGCATGGAATTTTTTAGCCGAGATTGCAGAGAAAACCCATCAATGGGAATCCGTTAGGGAAACAGGAACAACACCACATGATATGAGTCACCCCCATGAATTAGAGTTTTATTCTTGTAATAGCTCCGACCTTAGGATTGAAAATTATCCTAGATTGCAAAATCCCTATCATGATGATGATGATGATTATGATGTTATGTTAGAAGAACATGTCTATACTGAAAATGTTATGGAACCTTTGGGTTCAAATACATTAGGCTTCTCTGCCCCGACCTTAATGCATGATATTTCTTCTAGTATTCCATGTGATGTTTCCCCCTGATGTGCCGATACACGAGAATCAATCTGTTGATGATGTTGAGGATTCTGATTGTGATCTTGCCAATTTGATTGATGATTGTGAGCATGATGTGACATGTGTAGATGAGTTAGGAGATTTTGATTTGATTGATAATGATATGCCTATTCTTCTACCTAAGTCACAATCTGATGGCCTTCCACCCAACCTAGATTTGGTTTGTACCCATATTGTCAAACCGATTTTTCTGAAAATTCCTAATCTAGGATTGGAACTGTGTGCATCCCAAGTCCTCTTGGACTATTTTGTTTCAAAATATAACACTTTTAAAGAGCCACAATTGGAATGCATTTCTTTGCCCATCCCGAACAAAGTCCATTTTCAGTTAGACCTTGTGAATCCTGCACCCCTAAAATTGTTAGATTTTGTGCTTAAAAGTGAACCTGTTGAAAAATTTTGGTTTAGGGGTGATTCATTCGGTTTTTCACTCTCACTCCCATTTAAGTCCAATTTTAGTATTTTGAAACTTTCTATGTCTCTACACTTTTTCTTTTGGGTTGATCCTCAACTCTTTAGACTTTTGGTGTATGGTGAATTTTTTGTATATAATCCAGTAGATAAAATTTCTTAAAAACCCTTTTGTTCCTTTTGTATATATTTTGCTAATCCAATATGATCTCGGCTGAAATATGTTGGATTTTTTGCCTTGAATAACGGAGTTTTAATTCTGCTTTCGCCGAAATCGGGTATTCTCTCTCCTTTTACTCTACTCAGCATGTCCCTTTCCATATGTTGCATTTTAATTCTTTCCATATTTGAAACATTGAGGACAATGTTTAGTTTAGGTTTGGGGGTATAGAGTAGATACCATGATAATTTGCCATAATTGAAAACGAACTCCTTCTTCTTTTTGAAAAAATTGAAAAATTCCAAAAAAAAATTGAAAAATCAAAATAAAAAAAGTAAAAAATTAAAAAATCATAAAAATGGAGCTCATTTACCTTGAAATGTTGACTCTTGTGCAAATATGTAATTATTAGGAGTCTTAGTCTAGATATTTAGGCACCCTGATTCTAGCACAATTCACATAGTGATAAGAAGTTTGCACGCGCACGATCTACCAATACATGTATGGCCTCGATCTTCAAGGTGTTTGATAGGAAGTTACGATTGCCAATCACTTTAGAATACTGAACGAAACTTGACTAGCTTGTTCTTTGGTTGGTTGGGATAGAAGGTGGAGGTTACATTAAGAAAAACAACCATCGAATTTAACTGGGTGCATCAAAAAGGGCTACCTCTTGCAAAGTGTCATGTAATTTTTGTTTCCTTTTGTATATATATCAAAAGTGTTTCCTTTTTCAAAAAAAAAAAAAAATATATATATATATATCAGAAAAATACAAAAAAATCAAGTACTTATCAATTCCATCATCTCTTGTTCCAAAAATAAAAAGAGAATAGTCAATGTAAATAAGAGTCATGTAAATAGTCATTTTGTTGTTTCATTGTAATAAGCAAGGAGGGTGTATGCCATTGATGTACAACGCGAGTAATTGTGAAATACCTCCAACTCATTCACAATTCTCGTAAAGTCCGGACAGCTAGCTAGATTTCGACCTTGGTTCTTAGCCTGAGAAACTATCTCTTGGTGATTAGTAGTCATAACTTCAGATCTTTCTTTACACATGTGTAGATACACTTTACACTCTTATCACATGTCTTTTTTTGTTATCAGTGCTAGGATTGTGCCTTCGATAGCTAGATTGACATCTCCATTTTGCTGTGAGCTTAACTGACTTGCACATGTCACATTTGATGGAATCTGAGCTTATATTTTGACCTAGAACTTTGTAGGTACGTTCTAAGAAAACCTTCACGAGACTTCAACTCGTCCACTAGGGACACTTAGTGGTTTAAAAGGCTTAGTGCATACGCTAAATGCATTCGAGAGACCAGCGACAGTGGTATAGTTAGGATTTCCTTAGTTTTGTTTTACTTGAAGACGAGTAAAATTCAGGTTTGGGGGTATTTGATGAATGCCAAATATTGTATATATTTATCCCTTTTTGTTGGCATTTTAACTCATCTTTTGTGCATTAATTCTACATTTTATCCCATATTCTGTATTTTCCTTGTTTTCAAGAATAAATATTTTTTTTTAATTAATTTTGCATTTTTAGGTACCAAATAAAGTCTGGATGATTTGCGGAGCAGAAAAGTAGTGAAAAGCCGGGAGGAATTACGCAAGGAAGCCGAAAAGAATGGAGCGCACGTTCAAAAAAGCTAGGAATGGGCTCAAGAAGGAAGAATTGTTCTTAAAGAAGATATGGGCTTGTCATACACAAGGCCCAAAACCCTTACCCAAACCCATTTTCTATATCCATATCCGCCTCCATTCTCAGCCGTCAGATTGGATCCAACTCATCATCCTACGGTCGCTCATTCATAGAGCATCAAAATCTGAAGTCTCTGCCAAACACCACAGCGCCTAAATTCCAAGCCTTCAGATTAGATTGTAGTTGAATCCAATGATCGCTTCTAGGCCTGTGCATCAAAACTAGATACTCCCGATCTACACTACAGTACCTAACATCATCTAACACCGTTGACTTCGTTGTGTTTCAAAATCCAACGGTTGCATCGATTCATCTCTCATCTCACCGTTAGATCTACCAACCATCTTCGCATCCCGCAGCTCAGAGTCACAGAACATCAAAATTTGATGAATCCGCTCAACACCCGAGTACCCAATACCTATACCCCATCGCCAAACAGCCCCTTCTTCCCATTCTATCGACCTCCTCCTTCTTCTCCATCCCTCTGCAGAACCACCACCACCTTCTCCACCTGCTCTGACTCCATCACCACCTATACCCGTCTCACATCATCCCTAAACTACCAACCCATCATCACCCCCTAACTATCTAGCCCCCTATTCCCTCAATCTCTCACGTTTCTTCCCTGAAACCCTAAGCGTGAGAGGTTGATGAAGTAGGTGACCTAGAGATGAAATTGAAGCATGGGAATTACGCAAGGGAAGCAGAAGAAGTATGGGTCGAAGATGGAATTGTCTCATCACAGTTGGTGAGGTAAAAATCCTAAAACCTAGTTCACAGTCAATTTGGGGAAAATCATAAAAACCCTGATTATTGTTGAGAAGAGTATAGAGAAGAGAGAGTGGGTGAAATAGGGTAGCTAATTAAACCCAATTACTGTTTAATTTGGGAATTTCTGTGATTTTGGAAAACCCTAATTTTTGGGGAATTTGGGGATTGTCTGTAAGCTATAAATAGAGCTGGGTGTTGTGTGTTGCAAAACTTATGCTGGAATAGCCAGTGTCCAGAACTTAGTTCTGTTAAATGTTCATTTTGCTGTTCACTGTTTATCCATTTTAATGTTTTGATTTTCTCCATTTTATGTCACTGTGATGTTGTTATGTGTTGTTCCTGTTAATGTGTGTTGTTAATGTTTAAATGTTCATGTATTGTTCTGTTGCCGTCTATCTTGTTGTTCACTGTGATGTTTAGTTTCTTCAATTTTCCTAGTGCATGTTCCTGTTGATGTTTGTGTTCCATGTAATGTTAATGTACCTGTCATGTGATACATGTTTTGTGAATTGATGGAATGTTAGGCTAGAAGCCTTGAAGCATTGGATTGATTGAGCAGTGGGGAGAAACTAGTGCTCACTAGTGCCTGTGAGCAAACTAGTTCTCTTCCCACTCTAGTAGTATGCCTAGGCTCACCCTCACCATCTCACCTTCACCATCTCCCCTGCCCTTGGCTAAAACAGCCTTGGTTTGTTCCATTTCCTCCATTGTTTCCTTGTTACTTTTGTTTTCCTCCACTGTCATTGATGTTCTTTTTTTTGTTTTCTTTGCTATTTTGTTAGTCTTCTTTACTTCATTGTCTTTGCTTCTTTACATTTTATTTATTGCATTGTCTTTGCTCATGCTACTTCAACTACTCCTTGTTCTGCTGCTGCTGTGCATTGCTTGTGCTGCTGCTGTGCACTGCTTTCTTTCCCCTGCTGTGCAGTACTGCTGCTGCTGCTGCTTTCCTTCCTCTTGCTGCTGCTGCTGCTTTCTTTTTTCTTGCTACTGCTGCTGCTCCAAACAGTTAGCTTAGCTCCCAAAAGCCTCTGAGGCTCAGTTCAATACCAAGCCCAGGTTAGAACCAAAAGTTGAAGCCCATTTCATCATTGGGTGAAGTTAAGCGCAGTCTGCTGTGTACATAACTGAGGCCTAGCTCCCAAAAGCCTCTGAGGCCCAGTTCAGTCCAAGCCTAGTCAAGCCCAACTCCAAGTCTGAGGTCCAGCTAGAGTTCTATTAACTGAGGCCCAAGCCCAGTTTATTGTTTAAAAGTTTAGTAGGTTAAGGACCCAGTCCACATTTACTTCTTGGGTTAGGCTAAGAGTTCATAAGCCCAACATAAGGTTTTGAGACCAATAAACCATATTTTCATGTTCTCAACCTTAAGACCATAGTCCATTTCAAGGCCCAATAGCATTTTAGAGCCCAAAATAGCTAAACACTACAAAACACACCTAGTCTCTATGGATCGACCCGTACTTGCACGAGCTACAACTGACGACCGTGCACTTGCGGTATTACTGTAGGCCCGCTTTTATTACGCTTAATTTTCACACATTGTCGGGCCCACCAAGAAGACGTAGCACGAGCGTGAGAAGATGTATCATGAGCACGTGCGAGAAGATCCAATATGACAGATCCGAAAATAGGGGCTTCATTAGCTGTACTCCACTACATGTTAGCTGTCATCCACTATGTAAACACCTATATAAAAAGAAAGGTATGAGAGAGAAAGGAGAGACACATTTTACAAGAGGAGACTTTATTTTTTTTATCATCTTCTTCCCCAAAAACTAGATCTAGAGCTCTATCAAAACCCTATTAATGGAGATTCTAAATATAATATTGATGTAATTCCAATAATCATAGTGAAGAATAATGGATGTAGATCACAATGATCGAACCATGTAAAAAATCCTTGTGTCCATCTTTACAATTTTAGCCATTTTACCTTTTTTTTTATGATAAATATGTTTAGATTTATGGAAAATATGAAGGGGTGTTACTTATGAGAATTCCTGCAACTACATTTCAGCGCTAGAAACACTACTTGCTACTTGCTAGATTGAAGAAGATTCAAAGAAATTAGCTATTGTTAGAGTTGGAGTCACTGGATGTACAAGCTTCAAGGTCAATATATAATTTAGACGGTTATTTTCTCTCTTTAGATACCAAAGAGCACCTACAATTCAAGGAAACAAAAATAGGGCACACACAATGATGTTAAGGTAGCACCAACGGCAGGTTTTGAAGAACGACGCAGAAGCAAAAATTAAAGGAGTCTATATCGATACTCAAAGGAAAAATCATCTTCTAATTCTTTCAATCTTACCTGTGAAATCTTTTAATCTGATGATTTATACAAAACTTTAGAAAAACAACTTTTCAAAACCCATAACCTTTTCTTAATTAAAATTGATCCTGCCTAACAAAGATTTGGATCTAAAACCAGTTTATCTACAGATTTACAAACAACAAAACTTGTTTTACAAACTCAATCATCAGATTTCAGAAGTACGAAAATGTCAAAATTCTCAATCGATATGGGGATTTTTCCAAAGAGCGAAGTTTATGAATTGCCAGCTATTTTCCATCTCCTTATTGTGTATTGCTAACTGAAATCGATCTGTTGTTAAGAGCGAAATTATCGTGTAAGGCAGGAAAATTCAGGGAAAAGAAGAGAACAACGAGAAGAAATCATCACAACAATTCCAGTGCGAAAGTAAACGGATCCAGATTCTGCCAAGATAAAAGAATGATGCGGTCAAATATTCAGGAAATATGAACTAGGAGCGAAGAAATACGCACCTAGTGATTATGTGGGAGAAATATATGTTATCTATAACGCAGGAAAAGTATTGAAGAGTGCAACAAATTCGCACAAGAGAACTCAACTCAACAGCGCAGAGAAATTGGCAGGCAAAGAAGTTAGTATAGGAAAACATTTTGCAAACATTGTTACAGCGCGAAAGAATGCGCAACAAATCCCAGACAATTCAAGAACGAATCAAAAGCTCCAACGCGAAGAAAAATATGCAAAGAAGAAAGAAAGCCAAAGACGAAATAACGCACGAAGCTTAAACAACCTTAGATGTCGAAAACCAACAGCACAAAGACAAACTGTAGGGCGATGTACCAATGTGATGCAGTGTGTAAGGGAATATATCAATGAAACGCGACGTTAACTTACAGACAAGAGGTGACGTCGAAGCCACAAAACTGGACCTCCAGCAAAGCAACGAATGCAAAGAGGCATGGAGTTCAATACCTAACAGCTAAAGAAATGATGCTACTAGCAAAGATGAATACAAGATGAAATTCAAAAGAAAAGCCTGTAAAAAGCAGCAGAAAGTACTCGACAGAAAGCAGAAAGGAAGGAATATGAAAGGCTCCATTATAGGGGTCTGTATAATCATTGTTTGTTGATCTGTTGTTTGCAGCTAGCACAGCATAAGTACATATATGGACCAAAGTGATTGGAAAGACTATCGGACGATAAGGAAGAAAACAAATGAAGAAGAATATTCATGGACGTGATAGAATTCAGGGGACTGTAAATAGAAAAATGAAGGCAACTCACCTGATTTAAACCAAAGTGCCAGTCAAGAGATATCATAGCACAACTCACCGAAACAACAGGCGAAGAAGAAAAATCAGGAAGATTACGCACAGCTCAAAGATCAACAGCAGCACGCGGTAATAATTTGAGTCTCAATTTTTGCAGGAAAATGAAATAATAGAAGGAGGTCCAAAGATCCATCAAAGGAAGGTGGACAAAAGGAATGTTGGGGTTTCCGCCTGGTAACGGTCGACTACTTACATCTGATGCTCTAACAGTCGCAAACATAAACAGCCCACATATAGATGTATCAAAGCAAACAAGCATAAAACGATTAACGAGTAAACAATAAAAGCATACCACGACACCAGATTTACTAGAGAAGGTACGATGTATGTTATCTAATGTTGGATTAGGTAAAGCGTTTTGGGATGAGGCAGTTACATATGCGTGCTTCCTCATTAATAGGTTGCCATCAGCTGCGTTAGAAGGTAAAATTCCGATGGAGAAGTGGTACGGTAAACCATCTTATGACTATGACTCAATTCATATCTTTGGTTGCCCTGCGTGGTATCATGTTAGTGAAAACAAGCTTGATAGACGTGCTGTTAAAGGGACCTTTACGGGTGTGAAGAAAGGAGTTAAAAGGTTCAAAATATGGAATCCAGTAGATAAGAAGATAGTCATAAGTAGAGACATTACATTTGATGAAGCATCTATGGTGAAGTCTTGAAGTTCTCGGCTGGTGGAGAACACTACCAGTACCGGTGAGCCTTTGCAGCAGGTGGAGATTGATGCAACTCCACTAATTCCAACTAAGTCTGTATTTGTTACGACTACCTCCGAAGGTGTGGCGTCTACAAGGGAGGTAAATACTGAATTTCCAAATGATGGTGGCGATCTTAATGAAGAGGAACATGAAGCAGTGGAAGATACAGAAGATACGGTCACTAAGACCATAGCAACCAGCAAACCAAGAAGACAAACCAGGAAACCTGGTTGGATGGATGATCTTATAGCTTATGCATTACCAATTATTGAAGAAGGCATTCCTAATATCTATTTTGAAGCTATACACAGTGTAGGGCGTCAAGAATGGGAAGCTGCTACGCATGATGAGATGGAGACTCTTTACAAGAATGGAACATGGGTTCTTACGAATTTCCCGAACGGTAAGAAGGTCATTGGGTACAAATGGGTATATGCTAAGAAAGAAGGATCTCATGTGAATCAAGTATGCTACAAGAAAAGGTTAGTTGCAAAAGGTTATGCTCAAAGAGAAGGGATTGACTACAATGAGGTGTTCTCTTCAGTTGTGAAACACTCATCAATCCGAATTTTGTTGGCCTTGGTAGCACAATATGATTTAGACCTAGTTCATCTAGATGTCAAGACGGTGCTCTTACATGGTGATCTAGAAGAAGAGATCTATATGACTCAGCCCAGTGGGTTCAAAGTTGCTGGAAAAGAAGATTGTGTATGCAAGCTGAAAACATCGTTGTATGGGCTGAAGCAGTCTCCAAGACAGTAGTACAAGCGATTTGATATTTTTATGATTGGCCATACATACACAAGAAGTCACTATGACCATTGTGTATACTTCAAGAAGCTACGTGATGGGTCTTTCATATATTTGCTCTTATATGTCGATGATATGCTGATAGCATCGAATAACAAGAAAGAGGTTGAGAATTTGAACGACAAATTATCAACTGAGTTTGAGATGAAAGATTTAGGAGAAGCTAAGAAGATTCTTGGCATGGAGATTCGACGTGACAGAGAGAAGGGTAAAGTTTATTTTTCTCAAAAGGCATACTTGAAGAAAGTGTTACAGAAATTTGGTATCTGCGAAGGAACTAAATCTGTAAGTACTCCACTTGGTCCCCATTTTAAGTTGAGTTCTGATATGTCTCCTACTCTGAATAAGAGCGTGAGTATATGGATCAAGTCCCATATGCTAGTGTTGTTGGTAGCTTGATGTATGCGATGGTATGTACGAGGCCAGAAATTTCACATGCAGTAAGTATGATCAGCCGTTATATTCATAATCCTGGTAAAGGACATCGGCAAACGGTGAAATGGATTTTGAGGTATCTTTATGGTACTATTGATGTTGGCTTGGAGTTTGTGAAGGAAGATGGGAACAATCATTTATGTGTTGGTCATGTGAATTCTGACTACGCTGGTGATTTGGACAAAAGACGTTCAACTACTGAAGCGGAGTATATGGTAGTGACAGGGGCATTCAAGGAGGCTATATGGTTACAAGGTTTGCTCGATGACTTGGGTGTTGTGCAGGAACAACTTCTTGTGCATTGTGATAGTCTCAATTTACTTGGATAAGAATCAAGTGCATCATGCCATAACCAAACATATAGATGTTCGACTTCACTTTGTCAGAGATTCTTGAAGAAGAAGACATTCTACTTGTGAAGATCGATACCAAAGACAATCCAGCTGATATGTTAACGAAAGTAGTATCTGGGGTCAAGTTTCGTCATTGCTCGAAATTGATCCACATTCTTCCGCTTTGGTGAGACCTTTAGGGGTAAAGGTTATTAGGAACCTGGTGGAGGCCTTCTAGTAAGGCCATTGAGTGAACTCCCCGGTCGGTATGATTTCTTGCAGAGGATACGTAGGCAGCTTATGGCGCAATCGACATTGGAAGACGAATATGATTTTGTTATTGATCTTCTCATGCATTAATGCATGATTCGAGGTGGAGAATTGTTGGATGCTTGCGAGATTATAGGACACGGGTTTTGTGAGAGTTCAAAACCGTGTTGAACTCTAAAATGCAGTGTGTACATATCCTAGAAGATAGCTAGGTCGGTGGAGATGATTTTGGGCAAGCCAAAATCAGCGGATGATAAGAGTTTTGATAACTCTTAATTGGTTCCTAATCCTAAAGTTTAGGGACTTAGCTAAGTTTTGGAACCCTAATCCCTACCTATGTGTATATAAATAGCCTATTTGAGAACCTAGAAAATTACACCAAAAAAATTATTCTCTCTTAGCTAAGTTATGGAACCCATCCAAATTGCAACGAGCGATTTGTTGAAATTTTATGGAATCGGGTTTATAATGGCGACCTATTCATTTTGATGCTAGAGTAGCTCGGAAGATAAGTATGACGCATACACAAATTCCTTAAGACTAGAAACACTAATATCAACAACTTGTTGATCATAAATATGACAACCTACCCTTACCAAAGTTTCAACAATTGGACAAAAAGTAAGAAATTTCCGAAATGCAGCATCTCCCGAAAATCTAACACCTATCTTGAATTTTCAGCTTATTCAAAAATAAAAGTAGGGAGCATAATTCTACAAAACGCCACATGATTAGCACCTTAATTAAGATCATTGTTAGCTGGATTTTTAATTGAGAAGAAGAAAGGTATATACATACCCGAATTAGAATTTTACGAGCTGCTTCTTCATAAAATATGAATGGTAAGAGGGAAATATATAACACAAGAGATTAAAGTGGTTCAGTCAATTTGACCTACATCCACTGATAAAACCCATAAGGGTGGTGAATTGTATTAGGGATCTCTAGAACTCTAGTTTTACAATAACAGTGATATTCCTATTTATAGGATAACAGGATAAATGATAAAGCTAAACCTAACTAACAATCTTGACTAGGTAAAGCTATAAATCTTGAAGCTGGGTTGGTCTTCTGATATCTTCCGTGGATTCACAACCACCTCAATATTCTCCGTGGTAGATATGTACCATATATTCCAATACTTCTAACTCATCATTCTGCTGACGTATTCTGATAATTAAGACTTGTTTAAGATCTTCCAGATTCTCAATATCTTCTCTTAATTTAGCTATTTTTTCATTCAATATCTCCTTTTTAATTTCTAGTTCAGCTTTTGATAGCCTTGGTAACTTGGATCTATCTGCAGCCACTTTTTTTGATCTGCTAGATCTCTCTGCAGCCACTACAGTCCTAGATCTCTTCTTCTTCTTCTACAACAGATCAAGCAAACAATGAAATGAAAGATCTTAAAATAACCCTATAAAAAGAGAGTTGAGCAAATTACCTCATCCAAGCACATGCTGCCATTAGTTGCCATTCTTGTGCTCTTCTTCCTTTTCTTCAAACACTTGTAACTGAACTGGAGAGGAGAGTAGTATGTGATCTGAAACTTGAATAAATTTCTCTAGAGCAAAAAAAAAAAAAAAAAAGTAAAAGAGATTTCCAGAATGAAAGTGTGTGTTGATGCTTTAATGAATATGGTAGTGCCCTATATTGTTTTCTCCGTTCAGGAGGTTGTGCCTAGCACAATTTGGTTTCGGCTTCCAGTAAACTTTAAGAATCACCAGCTTTTACTCTTCCCTAAAAACAGAAAAAGTTTGAAGTGTCCACTCACTATAGGAGAAGTAAATGAATTTGGTCTAGACTGACAAAACCAACTACTGTAGCTAAGAAAGTTAGAAAGCACAGGCAAGAAGAAACTTGGAGCTAGTGGTCAACAGATGCAGATTTTCTGGTGCACTAAGACATACAATCTCATCAATATGCTGCTATAATTTTAAAAAGCTAACAAAAGGGTTGTGCACTCAGGTAGTTGAGATAGTGGCTGTGCAGCTCGCTGTGATACAAATTTTGTTTTTCTGTCGCTTGAAAAAATACAAGTGTGAAAATCTGCAAGTGGAAGAAGCCCCTTAACGTCTGAGTTTTGCCTTCTTTCTCTCCTCTACAACACTGATACTGTGCAGTTTGCAGAAGCTTTTTCAAGCATAGCCATTTTCTTATTATTCTCGATTCTCTTCTTTGAATTTTTTGTTTCGCTGACAATTAGTTTCTGCATGGCATTGGCTTTTCTTAAAATTAGTTTCAAGAACTATATATCTCAACTTCAGTTCTCCGAAAGCAGCTAATCTTTACTTCCTTCGAGTTGATTGAGAACAAGACCCTCCAAACACAGTTATGTTTGAAAAGTTAACAATGCGACAATTATTTCACTTTCACGGGCGCTAACAGAACAAAATTTATGTTTCAAGGCAAGTGATCTTTCTTTCTAATTACCTGCTCCTCCAAAGAAACGAATATTCTAGAATAGGCGAGATCAGCAGACTGCAGTAAGTACACAGTCACTCTCAAGTGATGTGAGCATCACTTGTTTAGGTTGTCAAAGCCTGGCAGTGATTCCAATTAATAAATCTAGAGCATTTGAGGGTATCAGGATAAACACAGAGGATAATCACCATGACGGAAAGCCAAAAACAAAGTTAACATGTACGGTAGTTTTCAATGTGCGCAGTAAAAACAATTACTCTAAAACGTAGCAATGTTTATACATCCTGAAGTGTACTTTTGGGTAATTTTAGTAACCGTATGCTTGCTAGACAACCCGCTAAAAAGCTTCCGCACATTGTCAAAGCATTCATCATATTTTTTCTGCTATGAAGATCAGAAGGTTGGAGGCAAACCTCAATATATGCCTCAATCAGATACGACAAGTTGTCTATGGAGTTGTTTTTCATATTACACTCCATCACTGTGTACTTGACTTGAATTGAGATTTTGATGCTAGAGTAACTCGGAAGATAAATATGATGCGTGCACAAATTCCTTAAACTAGGAACACTAAATTAAACAACTTGTTGATAATATATATGACAACCTATCATTAGCAAAATATCAAGACTCAGACAACCGGTAAGAAGTTTCTGAAATGCACCGTCTCTCGAGAATCTAATCCCTGCAAGATGAAGCTTTTTCAGCTTATTCAAACAACCAAGTAGGGAACATAATGAGTTCACAATTTTGCAACTTCAGGCAACCAAAGAATCACTATTGCACATACACAAAGGTAACTTTATGGCATAAGGTAGCTTTATGGCACTGGCATTATGCAGAAGATCGAGATCGAGTTCTTTCAACTTCTTATTAACCGCAAAATCGTCCAGTGGTTGCTAGACCAACTATGAGTGGTAATATGTCAATATCTCTCTGGTTGATTAAGGACAGAAAAAATCGGTCTCAATATCTCTAAAACTTTTTCCTAATGTACTGAAAGTATACTCTAACCAATTTGATATATAAACTGTGATTGAAATCAGTCAAATCAACTTAAATATGGTTTCCAGAAGAAACCAATCGAATCCCTATATGAAAATAAAACTAGCAACTGGTTCAAAGAAGAACCCTAAATATTAATTTGATATAGCAAACACACAACCGATTTAAATTCGAAGAGATTTGAAGCAAAAGAGTGTTACTGTGATGGGAAGACTTTCGTGCAGCTAGGCTTTTGTTCCACTTTTCTACGAATTTCTTCCCATACTAGTAGTGTTAGTTGGATGAAACAATCCCTCAAAGTTCCAAAGCTCTTGAAGTGGATGTCTACCATTTGGATGATACATTCTCAAGTGATGAGCAAGTGCCGCAACTCCTTCATTCACAGTAGCCCTCCTGTTCTCCTCAAAGTTCCAAAGCTCTTGAACTGGATATCTGCCATTTGGGTTATACTCATTGAGCTCCAGAAGTGCATTCACAACTGTAGAATATGCTTCTTTCCCCCATGCATTCTTCAAACCTTTCAATAATTTATCCTCCTCGTCGAGCAACTCCTGCAGCCAACAAACATCCATACACATAAATAATTCTCAAGTTATTTCTCCCAATATATGTTCACAATATGACCAAGCGGTTGGTAACAACGATTCTGAGAGTCGATTGAGAAGTTGGTGGCACTACCCGATGTTTGCCATCAACAAGGGCAACTTTAAATGGATGCCAAAGGGGGTCTTTGAGCATTTGCTCCCAAAAGTTGCAAAGCAGGACAGACTGATCGGAAAATCGATCCTCCGAAGATGAGCTACAAATGTCTTTTAATGCATCACAAAATGGCTTTGAATGTAATTCTCCCATTCTCTTAATCCCAACGAGACACTGAGAATTTGATGAACTTTCTCCAATTTCCAGCAATTCAGTGGCAGTGCATGAACTTTCTCCAATTTCTCCAATTTCCTGCAATTCAGCAGCAGTGCATATATTCAATTAAAATCAAAGTGTGCTGGCTATAATTCTACAAAACTCCACATGATTAGCACCTTAATTAAGATCATTATAAGCTGGATTTTAAATTGAGAACAAGAAACACTTGGTTAAGATCTTCATACCTGAATTAGTACTTTACGAGCTTCTTGTAACTCATCATTGTGCTGAAATTCTTTGACAGTTAAGACTTGGTTAAGATCTTCAAGACTTTCAACACTTCCTGTTAATTCATCTACCTGTTCTTTCAATATCTCCACTTCAGTTTCTAATTCAGCTTTCTCATCAACCTGTTTCTCCAAATCTCTAACCCTTGCTTGAAGCTTCTCTATCTCACCCTGATCAGAGAAACAAAATAGAGAGAACAAATAAGGATACATTGAGGATGATTATGTTTTGTTAAGGGTTTCAAGAAAAGTGGGTTCTTATATTATACCTTTAGTTCTTCAATTTGCTGATCTTGGGTAGGAGCAGCACTTTGAAACTCCTCATCATCTGATAGCCTTGGGGACTTGGATCTATCTGCCACTTTTTTTGATTTGCTAGATTCATCTGCAGCCACTACCACCCTAGATCTCTTCTTCTTCTTCTACAACAGATCAAGCAAACAATGAAATGAAAGATCTTAAGAACAAAATGATCTAATTTGTTATTTCATCAAATAGAAACAAAAGAGAGTGAAAAAATTTACCTCATCCAAGCACATACTACCATTAGTTGCCATTCTTGTGCAAAACTAGTACTTCACTTTGTTGTGTGGCCTGAAACTTAAGAAATTTCTCTAGAGAACAAAACAAAAACAACAAAGTAAAAAGATTTTCAGATTGAAAATGTGTTGATGACTGACACTTTAAAAGCCTAGTGCCCCATATTGAACTGCCCACCACAATTTGGTTTCCGTTTCTGTAACTAGCTTCCTGTAGACTTTAAGAATCACCGGCTTTTCATCTTTCCTTAAAACAGAAAAAGTTAAAAAGTGTGAACTGTAAAAACTAAATACCCACTATTGGAGAAGTAAAGGAATTAGGTCCACATGTGTGCAGTAAAAGTGTAAAAGTAAAAGGAACAGGTGAATAATACAAGTCCTGACTGAAATAATGCACACTATTTGGAGGGGTGAGGCTAAAGCAACACAGGACAACACCAATTAGCTAAGGAAACCATGAGCACAATTTCAGAATTCAATTCACAATGGTGTATTTTTAATATCTGCAATTTTGTATCCAACTGATGCGTCTTTTGTTTTACGGGTTAATTGATGGTTGGTACTTGAGCTTTTTTGCGCAGCCAAGGGTGTGTTCTCGCCTTTTTTTGCTGTTCTGTTCTTGCTGGCTGTATTTCTCTCCTCTACAACACTGATATGGTGCAGCTTGCAGAAGCTTTTTCAAGCATAGATATCGTCCTTTTAATCTCGATTCCCTTCTTTGAATCATTCATTTCACAGACAGTTTCTGCAAGGCGTTGGCTTTTGTTAAAATTTGTTTCAAGAACTCGATCTCAGCTTCAGTTCCCCCGAAGGAACTAATCTTTACTTCCTTGAGGTGATGGAGAACAAGACCCTTCAAACACAAAAATTCTGTTGACACTGCTTGGCCTTCTTCCTTCACAATAACACCAATTCGTGGCTGCAACAAAGTTAACAATATGACAATTATTTCTCTTCGGTAAGTGCTGAGTACATAACAGAATTAATAATTCAAGCGGCAGCCGTATTTACCTGGTCCACCAGATCAATGACAAGAGATTCTAGACTAGGCGCGCTTTGCAGCAAGTATGCAATCACTTGAAAATAATCTCTTTGTCTAAGAGATGTGAGCATCAATTTGTTTAGGTTGTCAAAGCTTGGCAGTGAATCCAACAAATCTAGAGCATTTGAGAGTATCTGGATAAACATAGAGGATAATCACCATAAGTAATAAACTACAACCATGGCGCAAACTATACAAACAAAGCGGCTATGTGCGGCAAAAAAACAACTACTCTAATACCTAAGAATTTTAAAAAGCAGTGGACTAGATACCTGAAGTGTGCTTCTGGGTAATGTTAGTGACCGTATGCTAGCCAACCCGCTAAAAAGCTCACCCACATTGTCAAAGCATTCATTGTACCTTTTTATGCTGTAACTACCACCTGGTCGGAGGAGAACCTCGATATATGCGTCCATAAGAGAGGAGAATTTGTCTATGGAGTCGTTCTTCATATTACATTCCATCACTGTGTAGTTGAATACTGAGAGATTCGGATTGGAGATTTTGATTCTAGAGTCGCTCGGAAGATAAATATGACGCATGGTAAAATTCCTTAGACTAGGAACACTAATGTCAACAAGTTTTTCATCGTAAATATGGCAGCCTACCATTACCAAAGTTTCAAGAATTGGACAACCAGCAACAAGTTTCTGAACTGCACCCTCCCCCGAGAATCTAACCCCTTCGAGATGAAGTATTTTCAGCTTATTCAAACAAATTGAAGTGGGTAGCATAAAAAGTTCACGATCTTGCAGCTTCAGTTTCAAGAAAACTAAAGAATCATTATTGAACATGCACAAAGATAACGTAATGGGATAACGTATCTTTTCCGCACTTTCATTATGCCAAAGATCAAGATCTAGTTTTTCAAATTTTTACTACCCAAAACATTGATCCATTGGTTAACAAGAGACATATCACAATGAGACCAACTGAGACGGAACCTGTCAACATCATATGCACCATCCTGCAATAACCTCATAACCTTGCTCACAAAATTCTCAAATTTCGGGTTCTGAATTTGTTTCTTATTCTTGACTCTATGCATCTTGAAAAGATCTTCATCAAAGTCGAGTCTAGGGATAATTGTCCATAATTCTCAAAAACTTTTGGATAAAACACTTGTTTGCAGAAGATATTTTGTAGGAAGATAAGATAGAATGTTTAGCATAATACTTTCAGGTAAGAATGGAATCCGATCATTCACACTCGCAGAACTCTCTATATCATGGAAAACCTTTAAGCGTTTAATGGGAGGAGGTGATGATCTTAATTCTTCCATTGTCTTGCCAAACACAGAATTCTGCAACCGTACCTGGGTTTTGCAAACAAGGTTATTCATCCTATGGAAATCTATAATCATTTATCGATCAAAAAACCAACAGAAAATTAAACCAACGAATACCAGTACTGCTGCTGCTTTGAACTGCTGTCGGAAATTCTCTGCGCAATTTTCTTTTTTCTGATCGGTGCCAAATCCTCTGCAACAGATAAAGGTTCAGGGTATAAGGTCCAAGCCAGATTCAGACGCTTTACCCTTGACCGAGTTGCACATGAATTTAGTTTACCGGGTTATCACGGAAGGTTCCTGCCACGTTGAGAAGAAATCTCGTTCTCAAAGAGAAGGCAATAACCATTTCGGAATTACCAAATTTGATTACTTTTTCTTAGGTGTAAGAAAGACATATTCCAGTTTTAAATAGGATTAGACGACTTAGAATTAGAAGTCCACTTTCTTGGGTTTTTTATTACGACCTTAGGCCAAAACAAGGCAAATACAGTGGACACTGGAGAATTTTAAGACATCCAGGATAAGCAATTGTCAACTAAATTGGCAAATTACAGAGCCTCCAAGAGTAACTCTTCCAACTCCGAGCAATTGTCAATGCTACTAGGATAAATCACTGGCATTCCTCAAAATGACAACTTAAGTGTTACAGGCTAGCTGAAAACTACCCGTGACCAGAAAAATGACAATTTAACATTTTCGTAGCACTGACAGTAGGCAATGCTGTGGCCTGTGGTGCTTCTAGGATGAAATAGCCAGAAAGACGCAAAAAATAGTCTAATACGGCATTCATAAAGTGTGCAAACTTTCATCTCCCAAAACATTAAGTATTTATGTGTCCTTCCATCATTACAAATTTAAAAGAAACCTAAAGAGGTTAATTGAATTCAACTATAACTCGACTGAAACTAAATAGAGTAGAGATTCAATACACTAGGTCTTTCTGCACTTTACTGGTCACCAGGAAGGGTCTTGATGATGTCAGAATCACCTGGAAAACAAAATGGGGAAAAAAGTGTCAGGCAAAAGAATAAGATCGGCAAACATATGAAGTTGAATAAACAGGAGGTGTTCTGTCTCACCTGGATCAATGATGCTAAGGCATGAAACACGGTAGTATCGTCCACAAGCTGTTCCCAAGTCAACATTGTCTGCAACAAACAAGAGGATACAAATTTAAGTAATATAATAACAACCTCAAGACAACTAAGATGACACCAATAAATATGATAATGTCGAGGAAGCCAAGGACACAGTTTGTAAGTTGCATGTCACAATAGAAATCTGGTAGGAAGGAACACTATATGTACATCAGAAGGTACACTGAAACTACCTCAAAAGGGATGGAACATATAACCAAAGAACTTTCAAAAATGATATTCCAAAGGGAAAAAAACAACAAAATAAGAAAAACTTTAGCAGATTATAATGTGGTGGACTCAAACAATAACCAAGCCTATACACCCTGAGAATGGAGGCAACATGTATCCCTGCTAATTGCTAAAAAAGGATAGTTACACGGCGAAAGAATCTTAACCATAACTGACTGATGAAAATGCAAATAAGGCTTTATTCTGCTAATTCGTGACTTTTTAAACAAAAACTAAAGCTAAACTATTTAAATGTAAAATTTCACCAAGAGAATATCTATCTACCATACTTGATTACTACATAAAGTTAACATTCTTGCTAATTTCTGCACAAAAGAGAATTTAAGCAAACACATCCAACAGAGACATGTAAACATGATATTTCTTAACTACAACCTCATCAAATTTATCAAATGAAGGTTTTTAGTAGCATTGTACTTCACAAACACAGAAAAGACGGACTACGAGCCAACAAACAATCGAACTAAAGTAGCTAAATGTATGCCAAAAAGTTAAAACAACAACAAATACAAAAAAATTAAGGTACATTCAAAACACTAGAGTAAGATCAAAACAGACTTGTTACTTCCATTGAAACATACTCGTTATTCTATTTCTGCTATACAATGGATCTCAAAAAAGTATTATAATGATGAAGATAGTGAACACTATGAATCTTTAAATTGTGGACCATAACAAGACATAGAGATACAAATTCAATGGTTGATTATTACAAGTTTGATTTGCTTTTCTATGCCTTACACAACCCCCATTGAGGAACCTGTATACAACTGTAATCTCAAATGTACAGAACAAAATAGTCTCCCCAAATTCACAATGATGGCCAGAAATAAATTAATATTTCTTCTATTCAAGATTATAAAGACAGAAAGAACAAGATATTCTTTAACTATAACAGAACCAAATGAAGGTTTTCAATAGCCAGAATTGTACATCTCAAATACATAACACGAAATAGACAACAACACCAGTTAAACAATCTAGCTGTAGTAAGACCAAACAGTCACAAAAAGAACAAATACAATGGAAAGATCAAAATAGAGTACTTACTTCCATTGAAGTGGTGAACTCCAACCTTGGCAAGCATAGCATAGTACTCAATCTCAGATTTCCTCAAAGGGGGACAATTGTTTGAGATAATAATGAGCTTTGCTGCAACAAAATTACTACCAAATCAGTAACAATCCTCTAAAAAACAAAAAAAAAATCACAGATTAAAGAGATGATGATTATTACATTTGGAGCTTCTGAGAGTCCTAAGAACTGTTTTGTAACCAAGGGTGTACTTCCCACTCTTCATCACAAGAGCAAGTCTGTTGTTAATACTCTCATGAGTCTTCTTCTGCAAAACAAAATACCCCCAGAACCAGATTTGATTAGATATCAAAATCTATCAAATCCTGAAACATAAATAGAAAAATCTAAAGGGGAATGAGTGAATAAATATCGATTTCTGTACCATTTTCTTCACGGCCACCATTTTTGCTGATTAGTTGCAGAGAAACGGAGGAGATGAGATTTAGATCGTTAGGTAGTTTTCTGGCGACGGCAGTGAGAGAAACCCTAGAATAATAGAAGAAGAAGAAGATGACAGAAATATAAGGGAAGATAGATTTAGGGTTTATGTAGATACGGAGTTGGACTTTAATATTGACATGGGCCACTTAGAGTTTATGGGCCTGGTCTACTACTGGCTGTCACTTAAAGGGCGTCCACTGATGTCAAAAGACTCAAAACTCCAAAATTCGTTTGATTTGGCATCCGAAAATTTAGGGTTGAGCAAATGGGTGGGTAGGTGGGTACGAATTTGGTACGATCCGTGTCCAATTTATTAAAATGACGGATATGATGAATATTAGAAATGCATTCACGTCCGGTTCATTAATCAACGGATAAAATATTCACGGTTGAACGAATTGAACTGGGTGGATACAGGTGAATTAACGTATTTCGAAACATAATTACAAAAAATTAATATTAATATTGTGTAAATTAAACACAGACTAAAAAAAATTAGTGATCATGCATACTGAGTCTATGGTATCCTCAACTTTGTCCCTCCCTCTCATTCTTATCATGGTAATTTCTCTGACTTCTAAATGTAAGTACCTTACTAATGCTCTAGCTTATCCTTCATATTTTGGTATAACACTAAAACTTCCCTCTATGTTGGGTATCCAACCGATGGAGATATATCACCCGCGTCCAACCCGTAAAAGCGACCGGTTTCAAAGTTTCACTCGTACCCAATCCGCGAAAAGCGAATTGGGTGTCCACCCTCTAAAATACGAATTGGTTTGGATAAAAATCCGTGGATGTTGGTGTTTTTTCTCACCCCTATCTGAAATATCAAATTCGGAAGTAGATTTTGGCTATGGGTATCCAAATCTTTTATACAAAAATGTTGCAAATCGAACATGAAGATGTCAACATCCGAAATATATGTATTTGAAATTATCATTTCATTCAAAATGAATCATTAAAATAGACAAAAAAGACAAATAAAGAAAAGTAAAAGTCAAAAGAAGTCGATAGATGAAAAACAACGATCATTTAAGGACACAAGAGAAAAATGAAAACCAAAAAAATTGAAACATATATAGCTCCAACCAAAAGATCTTCCAGACTCAATATACCTTCAAGAAATTCCAATAAACCGAAGAGAAAATCATCCTCCAAATCCACGTTTTCATCCTGGAAAGTACATTTTATTGTTTCAATTTAGTTTTCATTGCCATGGTCGAAATCATCAGGTCATCATAATAACCAATCAACGGGATTTTCGTACCTATTGAGTATCTTTCAAATATATCTCTGCTTAGAGATCTTCTCATATGATTAGAAATATCTAACATCTTGTTAAAATTTATCTTGTTAAAATTTATCTTGGAATCAATTGGAGCACTGATAACTCCATCATTAACAAAGGGAGTTAAATATTTATCTTTTGAATAAGGATTACGCTTTCCTTTCTTTTTTTCTTTTTTTTATGAACCATAACCCGACCCAAATTCGTACGATCTGGTGGAACTGGATGTGAATCCTCCATCCCATTAAAATCAGGTGCAACATGATCATTTTCCCCGCCAGTATCACTAATAATCAATTATTAATCTAGCAAACATAATAATCAAATTTTGTTCTTTTTTTAATCAATTCATGAATGTTGGAATATGTCTATCTCAACAAAAAAGTTATTGCAAGTGCTTGTGAAGATATCTGTGTAATGTTCTATACGAAACAAATGGATCTTAATAAAAAATAAAAAAAATCTTGGCAAAAATGTGATTATTTCAAGAACCAAAGATAAGTTGTTTGATTACACTGTTGAAAAGATGTAGTTCATTCTTCGAGGTTGGTAGAGGAAACTGATAAAAGCTTGAAGTATAACTCATATGAAGGCCTCACTATCTATTATTGCACAAGCATGTGAGGATGTAAATATTGCGTTTACAATTGAATAACTATTGAATGTGAAAATAATAAAAGCATACAAACACAAAAGTTTCGTAAACAATGAAAAATGGCTGGCAGAAAAACCGGGATCTAGTCAGGTTTTGAATATTATTAAGATTAATAAGACGATACCCAAGTTGATTACAAAAAACTTGTGTAGTTGAGACAGAATAAAGTATATACCCACAGTTACATTGTTTCCTCGATATCGGTGCGCCTATAATAAACATAGAGAACACTCGTGAATCACCTAACATAATTGACTCCCAAGTTATTCTGTAAATACATAGGAAACTCAATTCCTTTAAGGCGTCTTACTATAAAAAGATATCCAATCACAAATACACAAGATATTAGATGATAAATTCTGAGTCAAGGATCTTCCACTTAGATCTAAGAAAACAAGATATGATAGATTTGAAACTCCTTGATCAAGATCAACCAAGATGTTGAGTATCGATATAACCAATCTTTGATTCTACAAGTTATATTTTCAAAGCAAAAAACTTGTCGATCTCAACAATCTTTAAAATTATCTTCCAGGAAATCTAGTCATGCAGATAAACACGTGTTTCTGAGAAAAAAATATTGTTTTTCTCGCATGCCTTCAACTGGCTGCGCATGTTTTTTTTTGGTGGTTGACCAATGAAAGGTAAACTAAAGAACTTCAAGTCTTTAAAGTCCATAATATTCTTAATCTGCGAATGGTAAAACCTACACTTGTTTCCACTAATGATTTGCCTCACTGAAAGAAGTCTTTTAATGTCGGGAAAATTAATAGTTATGTCCCACGGATCTAGAGTCACTTAGATCCATAATAGTCAATATTTAAAGTCTTTAGTAGTCTTATATCATAATAGAATGACCATAGAATAAAAAAGTATTACTTAAAAAAAATTGTACGAGTTAGTTCTAAAACAAGTAATAATCAACGAAAATTAAATAACAATTTAGCTTTATACTAGTGGTAAAACTAGTATTTCTTGATCCTAAAATAATACTTTAAAGTGTAGCCACTTTATTCCAAAACCAAATTAAACTTACTCGTCGCTACGATGAAAGTGATCCACCCACTCGGCGGACAGTAAAAACCTATCAGTCTTGATCATAACAGTACGTGAATTCTTCTTAAACCATGTGAATTTAGTACCAGATATAGTGAGTTAACAACAATATCACACAAGGTGTGAGCCTAGATGAGTTTGTAAGAATACAAGCTTTGTTATTTATACTGTTATGGCCAAAGCTTGTTTGGAAACCAAGAAACCAAAAATTTCAAAATTCTCAAAAAATATTCAATTAATACCAGTTCTGAAATTAAGATATTATCTATATCCTTTCGATATTATCAACACGTGATGTTGTAATAGAATCTCAGAATATATTTCCAACTAATATAGTATGATAAATTCTAATAGTATATGACAACTAATACTAGGTATTGCAAGTCTGTGTACTTAGCTAAATTAGAAAACAATTGTGTGCACGCTTATGGGAAAGAAAAACACATAGATACCTATTCCAAAATTGGAATAAAAAATGTTTCTCACAATATTAATTCGGATCTTAGCCTTGAGTATCAAATGGATAAATATGAATAATATTATATTCTTATTTCAACGTGCTCAATATTTCATAACATGGAACTTTCTAGTTCAGATTTGTTAAACTTTCAGAATCTAAAAAATATAGTGTTAGAGCATAGCCCAGTTGAACTCACCAAGAGTTGGTATGTAAAGTGTCATATTTTAGTATCAAAACTCATCTAGAGTCGCTTGATTAAATATTAGAGCTAACTTCATTTAGGTTAGACTAGAAAGTCTAGGAATATTGAGACATGCATGCGACTCCGAAGACCCGAAGAATGAAAAGAAGTAACAAACTACAACGACGACATCATCCTTACAATTGAGGTTATTAATACTGATTTGAACTTGTTTCATTCCTGACGTATCTTTCAAGTCGTGCATATTGAAAACTTAACTGCAAAGTTGTATATACTGTACATATTGCATGATACTCTAGTTATATGACATGATCATAATAGTATGATCATGGTATTAGGGAATTAGACTACGAAATATAACTCTTATCTTTTGAACTTCGTAGATATGACATCGACGTAATCTTGTATATATTGTTATGATTATGTGAATGGGTTAGGGTAACGATTTCATCCTAGGAAACAATGTTTTATATTTGTTTAAAGGAAGTACATTCATGAACTTGTTTCGTGAATCGAAAGGAAAATCATTAGGCTTATTGTTCTGGATATTAATTGCAAATCTTTAGATGACCAATATGTGTGAGATGGTAGAACCGATCTTAACTAAGGTTAGGTATCTTGGTATAACAAATTGCAATGCCTGAATTATGATTTGGTATGACAAGTTTTTATTAATTGGTGTAACCGATCCTAAGTAATCACCATGTGATGGTATGATCAATCCTTGTAATTGGTGCGACCGATCATAAGTATGTATAACCGATCCTTTTAATTGGTGTAACCGATCCTGGTAACTGGTGTAACCGGTCCTGGTAACTGGTGTGACCGATCACAAGTAATACCATGTGTAGATGGAACCGATCCTTGTAACAAGTGTAACCGATCCAAGTAATTGGTGTGACCGATCACAAGAGTTTCCATATTTAGGTATAACCGATCCTAGTGATTGGTAGAAACGATAGAACCCATGTATGTGATTTGGTATTTGATCAATCGCATAGTAGTCTTGGAAAACAGGCGAACCAATTATAAACTTGTTTGGAAATATGGTATAACCGATTCCAAGAATGCAAATCCATGTAAATATGAAATAAATATTTGCAGTGAAAAGATGTTAACATACTTTGAACACAAGCAGTAACTCTTATCATTTATTGATGAAAGATATTCCTTAGTTATCAAGGTGATCCTGTGCCAAAATAAATTAAGAATCTTTTAATTAAGGTTTTTTTATTTTATATACATTAATTACCAACAATTAATGTGTAGCTTTAGAAAATAAAAATTAGTAATGTGCATTTATTAGTTGTAGATTTTCTATAGAAACATTTCGAAAATATTAGACAAGCATTTATTGGAATTATAAAAACCGAATTTCGTCATTCATTGCATAACTTGAGAATACATTCGGTTTTGGAAATTCATTGATTTCCCAACATCCTTGGGAAATCAATGATTTCCGGGTTTTTTCTGTATTTGCGGTTTCCTCGTTAAAGAAAATATTGTTGTGTCTTTTACTTTGATTTCCGTAATATAATTGTTTATTATAATAAAGTAAAATATGCGTATACATTAACTCCGCCTTACTTTATAGTGATCCTATAGATTTTGGTTTTTACTGAACCTATTATCAAGTAACACACTTTGTTGTTGTATGATCTCAATATTGTATCTATACTAAATCACACAAGTTATTTGTTGTCGTATTGTTTCGATCTCGTACATTCGGTAGAGGACTTATAAGTTGATAAATAAAAGATTGTAGTGTATTTGGGTACCCTCATCTTTTCATATAGAGTTCAAGATATGCTTTAGAAAATACAAGTTTAAGATCGGCCATGAATCTATTTGATATAGAAACTGAACTCTAGTCAAGACGAACTTAACTTAAGCCAGAGAAAATAACCCCTCTAAAATGAATTAAATTCCATATTCACTGGTTGATTTAGTTTTCGAAAGTTCAACAAGCATCCATGACGAAAGTCGTATTAGTTTTATGTCTAAATAACAAAAGTATAATAAACTATTACGTAACTCAATATTATAAGTTGTCAAAACAATTAATGTATGCTTCCTTTGACACTTAGATCATATGGATGATCAAGTCATCAAAACAACTAGAGCGATATAACAAAAATTTATATGTTATGTTTTCAATTAATACAACTGAAAGAACTTGATAGAAATAGGAAAAGTCAAAAGACAATAACTATGAAACCTAAATTTAAAAGATGATGTATTCGTTTTTATTCAATACATCTGCAGCTCTTTAATGAGTGACACAGAATTGCCTCAACATTTCAATGTCCTAAGTATAACCTAACAAAGTTGACTTTGATAACCAATTCAAGCGATCGAGTTTTGGAACTAAATTTGACAACCAAACTTTATATACCTAAAATTGGTGTGTTCAACCGAGCAGTTCTCTAACGATCTCCCTCTTTGTTTATTTTATTGACAAAACTCTAGATATATGGAGAATACATAAATTTACATAAATTGCAAGAATACAAGTTGTTAGAGCACTGCTCGGTCGAACTCGCAAGCGTTTCTATCCCAAGCTTGTTTGTCAAGTTTAGTTATCAAAACTATAAGTTCTAGTCTACCTATAGCTAAGTCTCGTATTAGGATAGTAAGTGTAGTTGAGCTTTAGAATTCACGGTGTTTATCGATTGAAGACGAAGAACTACTAAGGGGAGCTTGTGGAACTTCATCAACAAAAGGTATGTAGAGACTTGAACTCACTCAAAAGTCTATCTACTCTATCTCCTATTTGAGACAAAAGTCGCATAGCTATATAGACTTCAATGGTACACATTTGATATTTCGAGCTGAGTTTAACTCGCTTACATATTTCTCGAAATATGTGTTGGTAAGCTATCACTTTAACCAAGTTCATCTTATATTATTGATGAAAGTCAAAAGATGATCATGTGAAAATCTCCTTGTAACATCTTACATGATTTGTGTGAGACAGTCATTTGATGTAGACTCGGAATGTTTCGTATTGATCATTCGATCACTTGAAAATTGCTTTGAAGATAATAGTTTGTGTGAGACAGCTATTGTCGTCTTCTAAGAATGTTTCAATGATTAAAATGGAGTTTATAACGATTAACCATGATTGGATATAGCATAGTATGCGTGTTTGCATATATGTTGTCCATATCCGGAACCATGGTATGCATACCCGTATGCGTACTGCTTGGTTTGATGAAAGTACGGGAACCATAGTATGCATACCCGGACGCGTACTGGTTGGTTTGTGAAAGTCCGAGAAATTAGTATGCATACCGCTGTGCGTACTGGCATGAGGATCAAGTCCCCGGAATTCAACTGAGTTTGGAAGGTATGCGTACCCATTCGCATACTGGCGAATCCAAACCCAGTCCGGCTACTTAGGTATGCATACCCGTTTTCATACTTGAGTAGATTATGCTCTAAAATCGATTTTTTCATGAACTAATACATTTATATAATAAGAAATGCAATATTTTGCAATGGTTATAATGTTCATGAATTGATTCATGTGAATCAAAATCGATTTTGCTTTGATTGTGTCTTGTATAATTCTACGAGAATATAAACAATTGAACAACTCCATAACTAGTTTCATTTGAATAATTTGAACTCGTTGTGATTATGATGAATATGGTTGTTAATGAAAGTGTTCATATGGATAACTTCGTTTAACTATTTTTGGGACAACAAAGGTGCACACGTTTAGGTACGGTTACCCCATATATAAATGAAGTCACTTTTCATTTGTGTGTAACAAGCTAAGTTCAATCCAATGGTTGAAAGATATTAGCTTGAGTCTAATCAGGTTTTTATCTAACGGCGAATACTGAATGCTTTGTTACCAAGGTAATTTAGATTCCAAACCCTGATTTGAAGACTATATAAAGGAGAACTCTAGCAACTGGGAAACCTAATCCCAAACCTCCTGGGTGATACTAGTTGCGACTAGAGTCGATTCACCTTTGACCTTAGGTTTTCTCGAAAACCCTATAGGTTAACGACTTGAAGACTTCATTGGGATTGTGAAGCCAACACCAACTATTTCTCTGTAGTTATGTGTTCTGATCTTGTTATTTTCTATCGTAATTGAGTACTATCTTCTCTAAGAATTGCTCGAGATTTAATCTCCGATAGGAAAGATAAAAAGTAGTCACAAACATCTTCGTCTCATCGTTTGTGATTCCATAATATCTTGTTTCTCTACCATACGATTAAGATTATTGTGAGGTGATTGATATTTCTAGCCTGTTTTTCCGGAATATAAATCCGGTATATCAGTTGGTTCTTGTTCACTTTGATTTATCAAAAGATGGAACAAAACTCATAGGTTTATCCGTGGGAGACAAATTTATCCATTCAATAGACTTTTCTGTGTGAGACAAATTGGTTTATCAAGTCTTCGAATTTGGGTCGTAGCAACTCTTAGTTTTGGGTGAGATCAGATAAGGGAATCAAGTGCGCAGAATCCGGCGTGGTTCTAGAGGCGTAAGGAATGTGACTGTACTCTGATCAGTGTGTGATTGGTTACGGCTCAACTATATTCCAGTCCGAAGTTAACTTGGAGTAGGCTAGTGTCTGTAGCATCTTAATACAGTGTGGTGTTCAAATCTGGACTAGGTCCTGAGGTTTTTATGCATTTGCGGTTTCCTCGTTAACAAAACTTCTGGTGTCTGTGTTATTTCTTTTCCGCATTATATTTTTTTATATAACTGAAATATCACAGGTTGTGCGTAAGTTCAATCAATTAGATAATCTAAACTTTGGTTGTTGATATAAATTGATTGACACTTGAAAATTGGTCTTTGGTACCATTGAAGTTATTTCTCAACATTCAATCGGGCTCGCAAATTCCTATTTGTTTGATTGCGGATTGAATTGAGAAATTGAGATATAAGTCTTTGATATACTTTTCTTAAGATTGAGTCTGACTGTATAGTTGATTCTCTTGAAAATATATTGGAGTTAGTCCATATAGATTGCTAAGCGAAATATTGGGTGTGGTTGTTAGACCCCCACTTTTTCAATTGGTATCAGAGCACGCAAACACGTTCAATACCTTACAAGTCTGTGTTTGTAGTGATCTGACTCTATGGATAATAGTGCTATCTCAATAAATGTGCCACCAGATCCAGAGATTTCAGAATTTTCTTCCGTGACTGATCTAATAAAATCTTGTAGAAGAAATTCTATCTAAACCTCTTCCAGGTTTAAAATTTCTTGAGGTATTTTCAGGTTTTGAGAAGAAACTAGAAAGTCTATGTCTTGATGTTGAGTTATACCTCCAAAAAGAACAAGAATCTCTTGATAGGATGAATTTAGTTATGATGAATAATTTTCATGTTGAGGTTGATATTGATTTATTAATCAGTCAGAGCCATGCTCCTCATCCTTGTAATCCAATTTGTTGTAACAAACTGAATGAATTACAAGAAGGGTTTAAAACTCAGTCTACTGAGTGCATCATATCTAAGCATGAATCAAGTCATTGGTCAGTTCCTGATACATCTTACCAGAATGATAGTATTGTTTTTCTTGCGAAAAAAATTAGGACGTCTCTTTTGTTCAAGAGAGTTTCCCTATGCAATACTGAAAATTATCTGCAAAGAATGTTGTTTATAAGAAGAAAAATAAGAAATCATAAACACGAATCTTTTTGTTTCTTCCTAAAATTCTTTGGAATTTCTATAAAAACAGTTATTTGGGTTTTGCTCAACACCATAAGATATAAGAGCTGTTGGAAAGAAACTCTTTCTTGGTGTCATGGTGTAAAAGGCTTCCTTATAGTGTGTATGATCAATACAGAGACAGAGGTAACTCGTAATTATATTTGTTGAGTTTTACTCCAAATATGGTGTCGCAAAAACAAACGAGTCCTTGTCAGCACACGTACGGTTCATGTACTCCGTGTTCCGGAATGTGTCTAACCGGTTCATGTACCACCATTCGACATATAAAAAGAGAGAGAACTCTCTTCTTTCCCTTCACCCTCTCTTCTCAACAGTTCGAGAACAGAAGAGAAAGACCAAAGGTTCTCAAATCTCCATCGGTTCTTAATCTTTTGAGTTTGAATCAAAGTTTTGTAATCAGGAGAATCTTTCCTTTCTTGGGTCAAGAATCAATTCTTTGTCACTCATCATTTTGGAACTCCACCATTAACAACAGTTGATGGACCAAGTAAGTAGTTCATCTTCTCTGTTGTTTTATTTTTCAAAAATGGCATCTAAGAAGAGGTTAAGTCGTGGTGAGAGTTCGAGTGCTCAAGTTAATATTGCTAGTTCTAGTAGAAGAATTATTGATAGTGATGATTAAATTGGTATAGATGTTCTGCAACCCTTTTATGATCCAGCTCTTCAAATTAGCTTTACTAGTCTACTTGCTAGGAACAAATATGTCAAGTTTCTTAAAGGGAATTTCGTCACAGAAAGGTTTTATGATTAAACTGTTCAAGAACCGGAGTTTCACCAGTTTATGAACCAATATGAATGGGGATATATTCATGATGGTCGTGGTTCGTCACGTCCTGAGATGACTTGCCAATTTTATGTTAACTTGCATGCAACTAACAAAGACAGTTGTTATTTCAAAAAAATGGTTGGGGTATATCTTTTGAGGTAAATCGTGGAGTGATTGCATATTTTTTAAATCTATTTCTTGATCGCTCCTTTGTCGTTCCTAAACCTGAGCATCTCATACCAACTTAGAGTCAACTGTCTGAAATGGTACTAAATAGAAGTGAATCTTGGTCTGGCAGTAAGTTGTTTGTTGACAACATTAGCTTTCATTTTAAAGTTTTTACCAAACTGGTTGTTGATAATTTGATTCCCAGTACGCTTGATAAGAATCTATGGAGCAGGACCCTTGCTGAGATGATTTGTTATCATATCTCTAGAGAAGATATTGATATTTGACAAATGATTCATATGGTTTCACAAAAGAAAAATCTTGGGTTTCCTTGTCTTATCAGCAGAATTTGCAGTCACTTTAAGATTCCTCATATTGGTACTTGTGTTGGTCGTGATACTCCCTTATCCCAGACAGACATCAACAAAATGAAGAAATCGGTCAACCCTGAAGCTAATCTTCTTGAAAGAATTGAGTGCTTGCAGAAACAACTGAACTATGTTTTGGGAGTTCATCCTGAATTGACTGAACCTGTCTTTGAGATTGCTGAGAAATACAATCGGAATCAAGCATAGTTTCTTCATTTTCACTACACCAAATTTAGCATTTGGCAACAGTTAAGATCTGTTGCTGACTGGGCTTCAACAGATTCTTCACCGTTGCTAAACACCCTGTCGCAGTTTTTCGCAACAGCTTTAGCTCTGTCAGCAAAGGCAATCGTAGCAGAAAGACGTTGTTGCGAAACAGAGATTTAGTAGCTGGTAAACTGTTGCTAATATGTTGCTAATTTTAGAGTTATTCCGGGGTATTTTTGTTAGAACAGGGTATAATTTTTCTGGTTCAGATTTAGCAACAGTTTTTTCCGTTGCTAAACTTTTGCGACAAAGAAAAAGGTCTAGTCTTTGTTGACCTAGTCACAACCGGTTTCCCCCAATTTATCCTGCAGTATCCCTGCAACACCCTAATTTATCCTATATCCAGTAATTCAATCTGATAATTCTTATGCCCTACATTCCCAGGATCAAATAATTTAACTACGATTTGCAACCGGGTTAAACAAGAACAGATGCAGCATTAAGAATGTGAACCAAAGACATGTTACATCGACAGGTTCTGAAATCCTGACAGGTTTAAATATCGAATAAAAATGATTCATTAATGGATGGTTGACTTAAAAGTATCACAATAGGAGATAGAAATGTTTACAAATATCACAACTTACTTACTCAGATGATAAAGACGACAAAATCAGGTAGTTGAATTGCAATGTTCTACATGGCAGCAGTAAATAGATGCAATGTTCTATTACAGTGATAACAAACATAATATGCAACTAACTAGGCAATTGTATACCTAATTGCAGCTACAACTTTGAGCCAAAGCACTTCAAAACCAACTATTTCCTGCAAACACCGATAACTTACATTAGCAACTTTTCAAAGATCTCAAAAACATGACCAGACCAAAAAAGAAGATACACCATGTTTGTGCAATACTAGTGTCCACACATATAAGTTCGTGTATGACTAAAGCTTTTTTGTTACAACATAGTTGCAGAATGAAGAACCAGGAAAGCTAATTGTTAAGTGAAAAAGGTAAACATTTTAATTTAAAACCATGTAATTACAAACCTTTCCTGAAGATGAACTTCCTTTTGGTAGTTTGGAATTCATCGATAATTTTAAGCATGTTCATAACTACTTAATATCAGAGATTTTATACAAATATCAATCCAGTTATACTACTTTTGATATTAACTAGTGATAATTGACACTCAACAGTATATGTAACCTTGTGATTACCTGGAATTCCCCAATGCATGGGTACCTCCATCTATGCGTTACAAGGTATGATGGATAGCGTAGTCCCCACACGGTCCCAATAGAACTTCAATTTCAGAAAGTACTCCTTGTTGAAAAAAATCATCAAGACGGAAGCTTCTCATGTAATCTAAGTACACCTATATTGATTACCAGAACAAGAAATATCAATTTAAGAATCAGTCTAAGGGTCTAACAAGAATAATACGAAGTGGGGAAATAAGATTATCTTTATCTGAAGCAAAACCTGAAATATTGCTTGTTGAATACAAGCAAGATTCTGGAATACAGTATATAAAGGAGAATGAAATCAGTGAACTATCTTGCACAGATCTATCAATTATAGATAACCATGTCCTTTAACTTTAATACTTACTTTTTGGGTTCAAAAGGACCTCGACTGAACTACGCTTAACCAGAAACACCATATTTGCCGACTAGCATCTGCACTTGAAACCAAGCTAAGATTATTAACAGTCACGGATAAAGTACATAGAACAAAGCACTAAGGATGAATCTATACCTATGTATGCTGCTAGCTTCTTTATCTCCAATTCAGCTGCAGCCCTTCCCACTGTCTCCAGAGGAGCTGCCACGCAAAACACAACCATATACAATTTCATCAAAGAAATGTCATTCCAACAAATATAAAAACCAAAAGATCTTCACATGAACAAAATAAATTAATCAACGCCATTAATGAATGAGATCCTCGAAAGGAATGAATCCTAATATCAAACCCAGTTTGTTCTTCTCCATGCCCATTCATCTCCACTAACACCACCACCCCTCAAAAAATATAGCAAAACCAATACAAAAATCTCTCCTTTAAACACTGAAACTGCTAAACTGACAAAAAGGGTATATAATCAAAACAACCAAGTGGAATTAGATTCCTCTGAAGATAAAATCAATTTTTTTTTGTTTAGGATGAAACAAAACAAGAAAAAAAATGAAAAAAACCACAGATATATACTATGCTCTTGATATATAAATATTTACCTCGACTATGCTCATTCGCCCTTAACACAACAAAGACATACTTGATGAGTAGATTGAGAGTAAGAGCATATATGACTGCATCAACCATAATGTGAGAAACTACGGCTATTTTCCCTAGATGAAATAGTACTAGATGAAATCAGTAGCGAACAAAAACACTTACGTACTAAATCAGTTACCTTCATATGCTTTCCACTGAGCATGAAACGATGCTGATCATAAGTTGAGAGCTTGACTGGTTGAACTCTTTCATCTACCAGTCTCCTCCTCCTCTTAACTGCAAGAATCACACTGTTACTGCTGAAGTTCGCAATGCTTTGAGCTTTCAGTTGTAGCTTTGTATAGTTCACAAGCCTGTGAATGTGGTCTGTGTCTTTGGACTCCATAAGTTATTCATTATGCAAGCCTCAAACTGTGGCTACTGGATGTGCACAGCACTGACAAAGATATGAACTTTAAACTGTTCCGCAAGCTAGGTTGGTAGTGCAAGACTTTCTCCTGCTCCATAAGTTGATCATTGAGTTGTAGCGAGTCCACAGCTTGCATAGACACTTAAAATGATATGCAATTGGCTATTCTCCTCAGTATGAATATTGATCATCCCGGAAGGAGGAGCGCAGTACGTTATAGACTGCTGCTCATCTCCTTATATTGGACTGTGTGGCTCCACCACGGCGCAAACTCCATTGTTGTGTGGACTTGGAGCTGCTTGTCTATGGAAAAGACTCATCCTTGATAACTTCAAAGAGAACTGTATCTTCTCCTGAAACATAACAATTAAAAATAACCACCTTTAACAATCCCCAACAATGAATGACAATTTTAAAAGCCACCAGAACATAAACAGCACTTACAGGATGATATGAAAGAAGAAAGGGGTTACTGTCATCAAATTGCAGATGAATTGAGGGATTGAAAGTTGTTTTTGATTGATGATAGAACTAGGAATTCGAATTAAGAAGTTGCTAAACCTGGTAACAGGAAATTGTGATGATTTTAGGTTTACAGGTTAGGGTTTTGACGAGATGGGTTTTTGCTGCTGTTGGATCAGTGATGGGATTGAAGAGGATGTGTTTGAATGGGTAGAATTACATACGAACACCAAATTAAACTTAACCCTAGATATCAAACGCGAAACTAAACATAACAACAGAATTTCAAGAATACAACAGAAACCCCTAATTCTGATAAAAAAAAAACAGAAACCCCTAAATACCTAGAAAAGTTAAGAATCCCCAAATCATAACCCTAAATTGCTGGGGGGAAAAATCAAAAAACCCTAGATTATGAATCCAAAGACTACTGTCTACTGACATAAAACAAAACCGTGAATGTAACCAAAATAAAAAAATATGCAGAAATATTAAATTTGGATCATAAAGACATCAAAATGAAGAACATGATCTAAAAAAATGAAACGAAGATAAGATCGAACAAGGGCAGCTGACCTTCACGAATTCAATATCCGATATCTGCAGTTCATCATCAGCAGAAAAATTATCGATATGGAAAGAAGAAAGATGTAGAACAAGGTAGCATAATTTGTTAGGTCTGATTTTTTTTTTCGAGTCTTCTGCTGAGAAGGGGAGAAGAAGAGGTGGAAGAGAGACTAATCTCTTCGATCGATAGAAACAAAGAAATAGAAACTCTGGTAGTCTAAAGTCAAGGGGTCAAAGGGTTGGAAGTATATAAATAGACTTAAAAAGATATCAAAAATATGGGCGGAAGAAGAGTTCAAAAGTGTTACCTAGAAGCATGTGAATCGTATGCCTATGATCTCTGCTGTTGCTACTAGCAACAGAGTCTTGGCAGTGGCGAAATTAGTAACAGAAATAAGCTGTTGCTAAACTTTAGCAACTCTTTTTTGTTGTTGCTAATTAGAAACAGCTCTAACTCTGTTGCTAATCTGAGTTGCTATATCAAGAATTTGGTGTAGTGTTTGTTTATCTTGTCTTTTGTTAAACTACTGATGGTGGATGTTATTCTAAATAGTTGTAAAAATTTATGCAAGTAGATCCAATTTCTGCGTTGGTGTCGAATATTCATTCTTCACTCACTGTTTTAGCTTTGAATGTTTATCTTTCAATTAAATTGCTAAAAGTATTGCATCCATGAGAAGTTTAGCTAAACAACGAAAGTTAAGCCTATTATGTCATTATGCAAATATTAATGGAAGATAGTATGAACCTTTTTCTACAAAGATAAAGTCTATTATATGTCTCTATGCAAATATTGATGAAAAATAGAATGAATCTTTGAATATTCCGCAATACCGGTCTTTCCAAAATCCACATATTTGTGTAAATAATGTACGGTTCCATAAGTTCTCTTATGTTAGCATTTTCGATTAAATTAATCATGGTCTCTCTTGTAGTTAATTTAATTGAGTTTTTTTGGATACAAATTCATGTTTCAAGAGATTTGTTAATGTCCAAATAAATCCTTATTTTCTTGTGAAAGTATGGTCGCTCTTGTTGTTCTTTCCGGAATGACATTTTATGGGGGAGAGTTCTTAATTGAACTTGTTCTTAATTGACAAATCTTTGTGGGGAGTGCGGCTGTGGAATATTGTAGGAGTTTTCTTGTATCTTTGTAAACTCCTTGATGAATACACTAGTTTCGACTATGTGAAATCATAGAAACAAAGTTGATATGTTCTCTTTTGGTCTTGAAGTATCTCTATGAAAATTTCATTAGGATCTGCTCACTAGTTTTCGTACCTTTGCCAATTTATATTGACAAAAAGGGGGAGAATTAATGTGTAATTCACATTACAAATACATATGGTTTACGGATCATTATATAAGGGGAGTGGTTTTCATGTGAGATGAAGTATTGACTAAGGAGGAGTGATACATATCACCATAGTATTGTTGTCAAAGTTGTGATACAATTGGACTTTGATGTTGTGTAATTATACTATGACACTATCTAACAATGATTGAGAGCAACTGTTTTCTCATTTTGATAGATACGGATCTTCAACAATAATGATGCTGAGTTGAACACCTTTAGAATCACAGAGTACTTGGAAGTGACGAAGATTTCGAGTAATGTTAAAGAACCAAGGAGATCAAGCATTTGGATGAGAATATACAAAGTTTATTTATTTTGTAATCCATATGTATTGATAGTTTTGTCGCTAAAATTGACAAAGGGAGAGAATGTTGGAGCACTGCTTGGTCGAACTCGTAAACGTTGCTATCTCAAGCATGTTTGTCAAGTTTAGTTTCCAAAACTATAAGTCTTGATTTCTAGTCTACCTATAGCCAAGTCTCGGATTAGGATAGTAAGTGTAGTTGAGATTTAGACTTCACATCGTTCATCGATTGAAGATTAAGAACTACTAAAGGGATCTTGTGGAACTTCATTAAAAAAGGCATGTGGAGACTTGAACTTATCTATCACTCAAAATTCTATCTACTCTATCTCTTATTTGAGACAAAAGCAGTATAGCTATATAGACTTCAATTATACACATTTGATACGAGCTGAGTTTAACTCGCTTACATATTTCTCGAAATATGTGTCGGTAAGCTTTCGCTTTAACCAAGTTCATCTTATATTCTTGACGAAAGTCAAAAGATGAACATGTGAAAATCGCCTCGTAACATCTTACATGATTTGTGTGAGACAATCATTTGATGTAGACTCGGAATGTTTCGTATTGATCATTCGATCACTTGAAAATTGCTTTGAATCTAATAGTTTGTGTGAGACAGCTAATGTCTTCTTCTAATAATGTTTCAATGATTGAATTAGAATTTAGAACGATTAACCATGATTGGATAGAGCATAGTATGGGCTCTTGCATATATGTTGTCCATATCCGTAACCATGGTATGCGTAGTGCTTGGTTTGGTGAAAGTCCGAGAACTATAGTATGCATATCCGTATGCGTACTGGTTGGTTTGTGAACGTCTGGGGACTTAGTATGCATACCGATATGCGTAATGGCGTGAGGTTCAAGTCATGGGAATTCAACTGAGTTTGGAAGGTATGAGTACCAGTTCGCATACTGGCGAACCCAAACCCAGTCCGGCTCTTAGGTATGCGTACCCGTTTGCATACTTGAGTAGGTTATGTTCTAAAATCGATTTTCTCATGAACTAATACCTTTATATAATAAGGAATGCAATATTTTTCAAACCGTGGCTATAATTTTCATGAATTGATTCATGTGAATCAAATTCAATTTTGCTTTGATTGTGTCTTGTATACTTCTACTAGAATATAAACAATTGAACAACTCCATAACTAGTTTCATTTGAGTCATTTGAACTAGTTGTGATTAATGGTTGATACGAAAGTGTTCATATGGATAACTTCGGTTAACTATTGTTGAACCAACAAAGATGCACACATTTAGGTACGGTTACTCATATCTAAGCTTCATTTTTCAATCTATTTTTTATAATCTATTTTAGGAGATACTAGAAAATAAAACTTAGCAAAAAAAGTAACAAGCTAAGTTCGATCTAACGGTTGAAAGATATTAGCTTGAGTCTAATCAGTTTTTTATCTAACGGTGAATATTAAATGCTATGTTACCAAGGTAACTTATATTGCAAACCCTGATTTGAAGATTATATAAAGGAGAACTCCAACAATTGGGAAACTTAATCCCCACACCTTATGTGTGATAGTAGTTGCGACTAGAGTCGATTATCCTTAACCTTAGGTTTTCTCCAAAATCCTGTAGGTTAACGACTTGAAGACTTCATTCAGATTTTGAAGCCAGACCCAACTATTTCTTTGTAGTTGCGTGTTCTGATCTTGCTGTTTTCTATCGTGATTGAGTACTATCTTCTCTAAGATTTGCTCGAGATTTAATCTCCTATAAGCAAGATAAAAAGTAGGCACAAACATCTTCGTCTCATCGTTTTTCATTCCACAATATCTTGTTTTGCTACCATATGATTAAGATTATTGTGAGGTGATTGATATTTCTAGGATGTTCTTCGGGAATATAAGTCCGGTATATCAATTGGTTCATGTGCACCTTGATTTATCAAAAGATGGAACAAAACTCATAGGTATTTTTGTGGGAGACAGATTTATCTATTCAATAGACTTTTCTATGTGAGACAGATTGGTTTATCAAGTCTTCGATTTTGGGTCGTAGAAACTCTTAGTTATGGGTGAGATCGGATAAGGGAATCATATGCGCAGAGTCCTGTTGGGATTCAGAGGCGTAAGGAATGTGACTGTACCTTGATCAGTATGAGATTGGTTAGGGCTCAACCACATTCTAGTATGAAGTTAACTTGGAGTAGGCTTGTGTCTGTAGCGTCTTAATACAGTGTGGTGTTCAAATCTCGACTAGGTCCCGGGATTTTTTTTCATTTGCGGTTTCCCCATTAACAAAATTTCCGGTGTCTGTATTATTTCTTTTCCGCATTATTTTTGTTTATATAATTGAAATATCACAGGTTGTGCATAAGTTCAATCAATTGGGAATTCAACCTTTGGTTGTTGATTAAATTGATTGACAGTTGGATATTGGTTTTTGATATCGTCCAAGTTATTTCTTATATTCTACCGGGCTTGCAAATTCCTATTTGTTTGATTGCTGATTGAATTGAGAAATTGAGATATAACTCTTAGATATATTTTCGTTGATTGAGTCTGATGTCTAGTTGATTCTCTTGAAAATATATTGGAGTTAGTCCATACAGATTGCTAAGCGAAATATTGGGTGTGGTTGTTAGACCCTCGTTTTTCATAAATAACTCATATTACTTATTCATACATTGTTTTTGTTTAAACCAAATTAATGATTTATAAACATGCATGCCAACAGATGGTTTTAAAAAAGATGGTTTTCAACAAAATTCTTTAAACAAAAGATAGTGTACAAGAGATTTTTACCCAACTCATCTCAAAAAGATGCAAAACAACAATTGACACTATTCATAAATCAGATAACATAAACCTAGGGAATATGTTATTTCTTCTCGATATACTTTACAAGTAAAACACAAAGCATGTATAAAAGCATACAACCAACCCAAACCCCTACACATATCATCACTCTTCTGTATATAACTGAGCAAACCCTTTCTTGAGTTGCTTGAATCGGCTTATTTCTTGAGATATTTAACCCACGGATACCTAAACGAGTGCCAACTAGAGGTAATAGTGGAGCATTTCGAATGCAAATAGGGTTGAAGATCTCTCTGGTTGCAACTTTTGCAGCGGGATTTCTTGCAGACGATGCGAAAGAACCCATTACTACAGGTTCAAAGGAAGCAAAGTTCGGGTATTGGGGATAATCGATCCCGTCACCCATAAGTTGCAAAATGTTAGACAATTTTGTTTCAAAAACAAAGCTTCTTTTTTTTTTTACTGAATTGTGGAATTTCAGATTGATATTTAAATATATGTATGTTGAATTCAATTTTTTTCAGTGTTCCATCATTTTCTTGAGATAATTCAAGTTTCTTGGAAAATTTTAATTAGTCTGTTTTTTTTTTTTTACATTTGATTAATCAGATGCTACATTTTCTCTAAAGGGTTGATTTGGAACCCATTTAGCAAGGCTAAACCCTCTGATGCGCCACTCGAATGCTAAATAAAAATACACATCCATTTCAGAAATTTAAAATTACAAAATGTATTCAAGACAGAGACTGAAACGGAAACAAAAAATGGAATTCATTTTTGGTATTTTCGACAAATTCAAAGAGTATACTTTGAAATTAAAATAGAACGTTTAGTTAATTCACACAAATCTAGCTTAGTTCAATTTAAGCGCATACGATAATTCATTACACTTAAGATCATGGGTCCACATTTAAAGTTATATTAAACAAATCTAAGAGTAATGTATACTGTAGAAAAAAGTATGAAATGCACAGTTGACATAAATAAGTAATTCATTTGTAAAGTGTAAGCACTAAGTACATTTCATAAAATAAAATGAAGCCGAGTTCAAAACATAGATCAAGCAAGTCCAGGTAGGAAATGTGGTGTCTGTACAGAAACTTAAGTACGCCATTTTCTTAAATAATATTGAATACACAGCACAATGCAATAAAACCATGGGTCAAATGCCGATATTGAACTACCCCAGATACCCGTGATATACATATTATAGACACAAGCGAAATACTAGCTTTTGCTCAAGCCTTTGCCATAAGCTTTTCCCAAGCTTACTGCATTAATCTCGCTCATATCTGTGGAAAACAAACCAAAAAGGGGTGAGCCACAGCCCAGTAGAGGTTACGGAATTAACGTACCGAAAGATAAAACCAACTTAATATAAATCAAAGTAAAAGAATGAGCATGTCCACATTCGTAAATACATAAATCTCAACAAACCGCATTCATTCGAAATAGTAGAAATGAATTATTTGTCAACTGATGGTGAAGAAATTCACGTATGCTACTAGTGAGGACCAGTCTTTAATGTTAGGATAGTCAGGATATCAGCCACCGTCCCGGACGGTCTTCCATGGGTAGCCACATTTGTGGGATGCCCCTATGGGCCTAACAAACTCACCTGTAGCTTTCCAAAATCCTTCCAAAACATGTTTAATAAATCGCTTAGGGTAAATCCAAGTAAAGTCCAAGGTGAAAGCGAAACTCTGAGATCAAATCTCGTTAGTTCAACCCATAAGCAATACCGTTATACAAATGCAGAAATCCATGATTCATGCATTTAGTTGATTAGAGAATGAAATCAAAATTCTCAGAAATGAAATAATCCATCTTTATTTGTCTGGCACACTCAAAATGGTTTATCAAAGCTTTCATAATAATCCATAAAAATAGTAAACCAACAAAGTGGAGATGTAATATTTAACATTTAGGTGTAAACTCGATTAAGAGCCAAAAGGCAGCAAGATAAACAAATGTTTAGTTTTATAGTTTAAATTCACAAAGATATGAATCACGAAAGTCGACAAATGAAACTAAAAACAGTAGCCATGTACTTCGTGCATTTCCATTTTATTTACACCTAATTTAGTGAAATCAAATAGCGTTGGATCACATGCATGACACTGTTTTCATTTTAAAATAGTCATTTGTTGGAGACCAAAAGAGCAAGGATGACATGAAAATAGGTAAGCCAGAAAGCTGTACACTTGTGAGAAACTAATAGAGCACCAAAAATAGCTACTGCTTTATAATTAAAAAAATTAAAGAAATGGATCTCAAAATCAAGTAACCAAATTAGTATTGAGGCCAAACAGTTTCGAAGACTTACTGAAACGAGGTTTCAAAGAACGAGGACTAATATAAAATTAATTTGACCCATTAACAGGTTCTTTTCTAAAGGTAGTGTCATGCAATTAAAACCAAAAGAGCTCATTGGCATTTTTACAAACAGGTAGTAGGCTAGTTTAAAAAATTAAGAGAATAGTTAGCTTTATGATGGAAAAAAGGGACTTCAATTATTGCAAACATTTTTATTGTTCATCAAATCATTTTATACAACTGAATACGTACACGATCCAGTATGCAAAGGACAAACACAAAAATAACAAAATTTTAAACCAAACCTCTTTTCATGCAAAATCATCGACAAATGGGATAATAGAAAGAGATTAAGTTTGCAGACAAAATATACTGAACCCATGGTTAAATATACATCTCCCATAAACATTTTCGCAAAGTTGAAACAAAAATGCATCAATAGCAGAATAAGGAAGAAAACCCATGGTTAACTATTCAGCCAAATCTGGAGAGTGGATGCACGCAACAGAACCAAAATCCCTCTTTGTTATAAATGGCCTTAAAAATCAGTTGAACCAGAGGAATAAAATTTTGGTGGAACGAAAAATAGAGTTTTTGACGCAAAAGAAAATTGCCTCCACTTTGGGGTTGACAGGAACAAAAAGAAATACCCCTACCTAGTTGCTCTAGTTTAAGCACGTGTCGACCATGCTCTAAATATCTAGATCTTTCTGAGGCATTTACTAATCATGCTCAACTAATTCTACTAGGGGATACCCACTTAGTCAAAAATACTCATTTTAGGATTTGGGCACTCACACGATACTAAGATTGCACGTGCAGACTATAAAATTTTAGCTTTTCGACCCATATGAGGAGCCGACTTCGGGTTCAAAGCCGAACAGAAATTTTGGTTCTGTTACAATTTTTTACTTAATTTGTTATAATTTTCAAGTTTGTGAAGTTTCCACCATTTGCTCAAAATTTTCGTCCATCAGATGAAGATTTGATATACCTTTTTATCAAAATATTATGAACGGCCAAGCCCATCAATTATTCGAGGGTCCGATAATAGATAGTGATTTCCACAATATAACACCAGAGGTATTATGGAATCAATGTTAATTTACATTTTTATGTTAATTTTTATAATATTTAAAATTCTCAAAAATTTTAATACAAGCGTTCTGAATTTGTAGTTAGAAATAATAATGGATGTGCGTGCATTCTCTCGGTCGAGTAGGGACCTTATTAAGGAAATACTATTTGTTATTGCACTAAATGATGACATTTTAGGTAAATGAGAGAGGAATATTATGAGCCAAACCATAGGAAACGATGATATAAGGTTGATATTTGAGATGGTGTCTACTAATAACGAAGGCGCTAAAATATTTTTCATGGTTCAATAATACATTAACAATGGTATCGGCATTCGGGAGTGGGATGTGGTAAGTGTTAGTGTTTTTTTTATTCGGTTTGAAATTGATTTGGATGTCTCTGTTTCATATGCTAATTTTAAATATATTTGCTGCTCAATACATGGGATTTATAAATGCTAAGTGTTAGTGTTATTTTCTTCGGTTTAAAATTGAATTTGATGTATCTGTTTCATATGCTAATTGTAAATATATTTGCAGCTCAACACATGGGCTTTATACAAACTTTATAGCAACAACTGATGATGGTTTTGTGGATAACAAAAAAATTCCATTACTTATTGGATGTGGTGAGTAATTTATTTAGTACCTATTTTAGTTTAGAGGTGATTATTGAACTTTCTTTTTTCTTTGGTTTTAATATATCGATGGTGGAAATGATTTGCAGGTCACAAAATTGAACTCTTTGCAAAATGACTTTCTGCACCAACAATTGATGATAGTTTCAATGTAAAGTCAAAGAAATTTTATCACGATGTTCAGTTTTTAATACCTTTTTTTTATAATATTATACCCTATAAAATTCCAGTCATGTTGTTATTAGCTCATGTATCCATCATATATGTTAATAAACGAATTGCATGAGAATAGTTTATATTTGAAATTCTCATTTTCAACAAATATAACAGAAATTTTTGTCTTTCATTTTTGTAATAATATCAATGCATGTAACATAGTTTGATCTTGTAACTTGGGGTATTAAAAAAAATATAGTATTTTGAAATATCATTGCGGTAGGTTATGAATTTGTATTAGAGTACATATGAGAATCCTTGAAAAACATTCCAAGATAACAAACATACAAGATGAGACCAATTGTTCAATTGAATTAAACAAACTAAGAGAGTAGATGAATTATGAAATTGATTGGAATGCAATGTGAAAAACCAAAACATACTAACCTGATTTCCAAATAGTTCTCTTTTGAGTAAGCAATTTCTTCAAGTGTGGTTTCATCATCAGACATGAGTTTTCTTGCCCATAAGTGGGAATTAAAACTAGTGGATTACCCGTTTCTTTTATTAGTAATCTCATATTGCAATGTAGTGCAAAAAAAAAGGATTTTTCCAATATCCTATTTTATTAGGAATTTTATTGGGTGGTAATTGGGTTAAGCAGAAATATGAATATGGCAATCTAGCAGTGTGCAACAGAATTTGGGAAATCATCGAAATGAATAAAACAAACTTGACCAAGTTCATCAAAATTAAGTTTTATCTCGAGTATCAAATCAATATGATTCATTGAGTTTTAACTGGGGCTTCAAATCAATAACAATTATGATGACCTAATTTTACATTCATTCTTAAATCAAAGAAGAAGAAAAAGTCAATTATTATGTGCATGTGTCTACTTAATGTATGTATTGAATGTAGTGTTTGAATAAATGTCTGACTCATACATAATTAAGATATAAGGATATACTAGATTAGCTACGTCGGTTATGTTATGGTATTAACTCTTATAAATTAGTTTTGTGTAGTATAAATATGGCATAATCAATTGTAAAATATATCGTGAAATATATTATGTTTCGGAAAAACATTCTCTTGGGGGTTTGTTTTCCTATAAACATGGGTCCAAATCCTCTGTGCCAAGTATCCCCTCCACCCTATGTGCCCGTGAGTAATATTTAGACACATGTACAATCAAACTAACCGTAATTAACTAAAAGTTTCTTAAGATATTGGACAGTCGAACAAAATAACATATAAAAGAAATATAGGAAATCCTCCGTAATCCATGTATACTTCCATAACATTAATTGTGATGGATTAACGTACTCCACTATAAATCTCATTCTTCTCATCTTCCACCTGGTCTTTACGATCTCAATATGTTTATACAATATGGATTTTCAAAAATAAGATGTAACCATGCCGATAGATATATGAATAAATACACAATAAGATCGAAATGTAAAACTAAATCCTTGTGTTTTTTTTTTTTGAACTTAGAAATCCAAGTGATTGATAAGCAAATGCCAATGGAAAAAATATTTAACGTGTCCATAGGGTTTAAGATGATTACATGTTTCATAACTAAAATTTTAGGAAAGGTTTTAACTGATAAGCATCATATGATGGTGTATCTAAAAGATATAAAAGGTTAAGTAACCAAAACACAGTGTAAAAAAATCTAAGAAAAGTTACCACCAACAACTGATGATGAAGATGTGAAATTCAACAGATTAATTTTTGCTACAAAGTTACACTGGAATGAACTACTCCAACGGAATGAACTCGCAGCGCGAGATAACAAAAGAACTCACAGCTATAACAACTGTCGGATGATAGAGATATGACATCAGCAAACCTTAGATTTAACCACAGTTAGCAACCCGATTTAACTAGTAAACTGTCGTATCTTTCCTAAATTCCAAATACACTAATTCATGTACTTCTTTATTTCTGGCGAAGGTCTTTATCACAGAAAGACCATCATTACCAGGATCAAGATCAACGGGTGAATCACATAATCACCACCAAGGGAAAGAATACATATAACATGTTAGTATGTTACATCATCAGCTGATATTTTTCTCAGCTAGCCTTGGTATATCAACTCTTCCATATACACTGCTTCTATAGTCGATCAACGAAGGCAAGGTCGAAAACATTACTAGAATTGTTAGAATCATCGTCATCATCTTCATTGCCACAATCTCATACAAAACCACATTGTCTAATTAATTAATTGCAGTTGATACATTTCTTTTCTTGGTATATAATTTTCAGTACATGACAATCTTGTTTGTAGGGGGTCTAGTGTGTAACTTTGCAAGTATATAAACGAATATGGCTTTGGAAAAAGAATGGATTTTGATAAGAACCATGATTTCCTCTTGACTAATCAAAAAAATAAAAAATCAGGAAGTAGATTGTACTAGCCTAGATCTCCCGGATGTCTTGATTTCTGAGATGCTTTGTTTTTGTGATTTTATTTCTCAAGCACGAGTCCTATTTTGGATTGATGAAGGAAGATATATGATGCATTTCGAAAAGATCAGTAGCTAATCGTGGGAAAGTAAGAAAGGAAGAAATATGGAAAAAATATGGCATCTGGAAAAGTAGACATCCCAACTATTTAAGAAAGATACGGTAGTTAGTAAAAGACCGGTAGCTAATCGTGGTTAAGTCACACGTCAAATCTCTAAAATTTGACGGTCACATAGCTGCGAGATCAAAATATTTTTCTGTAAAGTGAAGAATAGAAACTTAGGTGATGCTTCCATTATGGAGGAAGAAAAAATAATTAAGGAATAAAAAAATATAATTAATGAAGCATATTATGTTAATTATTTTTTTATTTGAGATATTTTTTATCATAAATTAAGTTAGTTCACTTAATTAGATTGTACAAGTGTCTAAATACTACTGGCGAGAATAGATGGTGCAGACGATAATGGGCACGTAGGATCCAGACCCAATAAACATGGCTTGTGTTACTCATAAACAATATCTTTAAGTTATGATTCTTGTATAACAGTTGGTACCATAGCTGCAACGATCATGAGAAGGAACAAACAGAATAATGTTAAGTGGAACTTATTATCAAGGATAGTTGAAAATGGTTGAATTTTATGGTCAAGATGAAATAGATTTAAAGTTAAACTTTATTAAAATAATTCATAATTTTAGATGTTTTTTCCTCATACATTTTAGCAATCAAAGAATATATCTGGTGGCTTCCATTTTCAGGAAAAAAATATGAAAACTCCATCTGCTTGCGCTTTAGTTAGCTTCAGTTCAGGGATTTTTTTTTCTCAGGATTAAGGGAAGTTAGCAGATAAAGAATCACACATCTTCTTAGTAATTCCAATAATTGGATCAAGGGGCAACTGACAAAGGAATAATTACTCATCTTCTTAGTATTTCTTTTAATTGTTTTTATGAAGATAAAATGTTAAGACAATGCCACAAAAGAAACGACAAAAGTAATTTCTCAAACAATAAAGGAAAAGTTAAAGTGTTAAATCTTATAACAAATAAAGCAAAACCTGCAATACAAAAAGCACAACAGATAACAGTTGACAACATTGTAAGAGAAAAACCTAAAACTTCTTCTTAGATGGGGTATAAGTTTTTTTCCCACAATCCCAAGTTCCCATTGTTTTTCACTCCAATCCAAAATAGTTTAGTCGTTTCCTTATCATATTTTGATGGCTTATACATGTCAACAATGTCACTAAGAATGTTTTTTACCTCATTTTCTTTCCCACCCTAAGAGTCACCCAAAAATTCACAAATTTGTTGATTTGCATAAATTTGTCCAAGTGTTGCTTGATAAATACATAATTTACGAATTCTTAGTATTAGTTCATAATTATATTGTTTTTTTTCAAATCATTTTAGCATTTACTTTTATTATGTTTGTTTCTTATTTTTGTAGCCTTTGTTAGGACAAATCAACCAAAAGAAGTGCAAATGACTATAAAAGTGTTAAGGAAATAAAATTTACAAGTGAAGAAGGATGAAATATCAACTAGAACTCATTCAAATACGGAATCTCTTATCATCATCTTGTAAATAATGAAAATATGAAATCAATGCCAAAAGAATGAGGTCATTCCGAGATCGGGCGAAGAAGCTATGAGCGTAACAGTGAAACTAACTTGTAACTGGAATTTGGTTTATGTTGGTCCTGTTTTGGGATGCGCGGAAAGGGAAATAAGAAATGCATTTTGGGCTTGCCTTGAACGTAAAAATAAAGGTTTTTGTCGGTTTTTGAGGAAGTTCAGTCTCTTGGTTGGATAAGGTTTAATAAGAGGAGTAAGTATTGACGAGGTTAAGTTTCCTAGTTGTATAAATATCAAGAGGAGGTAATAAAAGCGTATATAGAAGAAAATCTAGATACAATTTTCTACGGAACTTTTTTACACATAAGAGGGCAAATTTTAGTTTACCCCCTTTAAAGGGAGAAACCGAGATAATTTTTCTTTTCTTTTCCTCTCTCTATATCCTTTATGGGTTTAAGTAAATCCGTGATCGGTAAATTCTCTTGTTGGTAACTGGGGACTAATACGAAGTCCTAGACATGGTGATACATATTAGTTAATAAAGTAAGTTTTATTCATTTATTCTCTTAGTAATCGTTGATATTTTACTACTAATATCTCCATGTATGATTGTTGTCTTGATCTTTTAAGTTGCAAATTAAATATCCATGATAATTTTTGTATAGCTAGACTAGGATTTGAGATCCGGATTACCGAAAAACTCATAACATAGTTTCTAATGACTAGACGTGCCATGTAACTGTGTGTATGTAGAAGCATAACCTTGGTCAAACCCGCGTGGCTCCTGCGTCGGATTTCTTTGAATAACCTGACTTATAGATACCATTGTTTTTATTAGGTTAAACTTGAGTAGTTTTTGTGCCAAATTATTCAATAGGGAAAAATTCATATGAGAGCTCTCGCGCCCTTGATGATTATAAGAGGTTAGTGATGTATAGAGGTTATAAGCTTGCAATTGGGTGCTACGAGGTTATATGTATAGAGAGAGATAAGAAGATAAATATGACTTGTTGATTGATCATATGCTTAGTGATGGATAATGATTCCTTAACTATCGTTTTCATTTTCATAATTTAGTTTAAAATTCACAACCCTATTTTGATTGAGAAGTTAAAAACAAATAAGAATTACACAGCTTCTCATGAAAACGATCATTAATACCATTATATTAATTATTAATATTGGTAGGAAATATAAACTTTCCCCATTTGTTTGTACTCTAATTCTTCCACAGAATCCCCACAGTATCATTCATCTGTATTTGGTGTGCTCTGAAATTTTCATCTTCAGTTTTCTCATATGTACCTATGGTTCAATCATCTCACTTAAGACTTCCTCTCTATTATCCTCAATAACTTCAGTTGGAGTAACACTTGCTCTTGAAGTCTCAGTATTTGTCGTTCAATTTGATATCAAGGGTTTGAGGTAAGACTCTGAACAGACGAACATTTAAAGAAAAAAAAAAAAAAAACTTTAAATTAGTACAAAAAAGAACGCCGCTGCCGGGGATCGAAGCCGGGTCACCCGCGTGACAGGCGGGAATACTTACCACTATACTACAACGACCTTGTTGTCTCCCTTATTTCATGGTTCTTACTTATTCTAACGAATTTGATTTTATGAGAGATTTCACCTTCAAAGGCATTATAATGCTGACTGCACGAATAAGGCACCCCCACAGGCGAGAGACAGTAATGCTACTGCTAGTGCTAGTGGTACCACATCATTAGCATTCCTGAAGCAAGCTTACAAAGTCACAAACACAGCAGGCTGAAGTTGACAAAATTTTAACATTCAGACAATGACATATATTATGAAACAAATTGAGCAAGGTATGAAGCTGTTCAAATATAAGGATCAAACGTGTAACCAAAGACCAAGATGAAATCGTCTATTGAATCAAGAAAATGTCTAGAGATCCCCCTGGTTGTAGCTAGTCCAACATCACAAAGCCATGAGTAACCCGAGTTCTTCATTTCGTGCTTCTCTTCGGTCCATATTCTTTCCAAGCCTTCCTAGTTTCTTTTTCTCATGCAATTCCAATATTCTCTCCTCAATGCTATGTCTAGTTATCAGCCTTACAATCTTTACGACATCCTTCCGTACAATTCCATGCACCCGGTTCAGAACTTGTTCTTCTGTTGCAGGGTCTATCCATGGCTCCAATAGATACGTGTTTGATACTTTTGTCAGATGTACTCCGCTTCCCAAAGCTTTAAGGTCCACCAGAAGCACCATGGATGAATTCGAGTTTTTGAATATTTTTATTATATCATCCCTCCTTTCCGAACTCATCCATCCATTTAATTTCAAAGACTCAAATCCAGCAGCCTTTAGTGGCTCAGTGAGTAAACTTAACATATTTCCAAATTGTGAGAACACCACTGATTTCGCTAAGTGATTCTCGTTACGAGATGATACCAGGAGATTTAACAAGGTCGAAACTTTGGAGGAGCAATTAGCAATTACGCCGGAAGATAGATTATTTTCATCTTCATTACAAGGTTTGTCAGACGAGGCGGAGAAGAGGTCTGCTTCAGAAAGATGGTGGCGGCACAGTGGACAACATGGTTTCTTCTTTAAGAGAGCCTTTAATATGCATTTTTTGCAAAACATATGTGCACAACATGTAATGGTTGGTTCGACTAGAGGAGATATGCAAATTGGGCAGTCAAAAGAATCTCCATCTTGTAATACTGAGACCATCTTCCGCAGTAATTCTGGGTTCTTGGAAACATCTGCACAATTAAGAGAAATGGTTCGATTCATTCACACCCAAATAAAGTAAATGGAGTGGAGTAAATATGGATGGAATTTAACTTTAGATATCAAAGTTACCTTCAATGGTGTAGGAACGATGTGGTTCAGAAGGGCAAGAAGCCGCCTCGTTACACATTTGACGAAGTCGTTGAACAATACCATCAATACTCGTATGATGAGCCACCTCCCGGCCAAGATGCAAATAGTTTCGAACCACACTCTGATAATCCACTTCCATTTGGTCATACTTCTCTCGTTCTTCAGCAGAGAGTTCCACAGAACAAGTTTCTATAGTTTTAGGCGGTAGTCCAACCAGAGGATCACTATTTAATCTTCGCAAAGAAATGGTGGCCATGATATCCTACAAAGAAATATTTACAAGATTATTAATTGGAACAAGTTGCATGTGTTACAGAAAATTCAACTGTCTTCTGCTACGACTCTTACCTGCAAACGTGATAGCCCATTCTCCTTTCCTTTATGGATTGGTAGCTGGACGAGACTTCGCCAAGTCTTCTTGTCAGAAAAAGGTTCGAATCTCAAGAAAGCCATTGGAAAATGCATATCGTATGCGCCACGCATTATGGGCATTCCGGTAACCAACCACTTATTCTTAGCTTTTAATCTAAAGGCAGGCCAAATGTTATAATGGTTGACACTCTTAATCACATGCGCCTCATCTAAAATAACTCGATACCATTCCATGTTCAATAGAGCTGGAGCTGAACTATATATAGTACCCTGGAGAGTAGTATATGTTGTCAGAACAATGTCGTACCTTTTAAAATCCTCAACCTTGATATCGTAGGGGCGTGGTAATCCATGATACGTAAACACCTTCAACGTATCCGGTTCTATGTGCTCGTTTAATTGTGTTTGCCACTTTAATAGAACTGGTGTACGGCATACAATCAATGTCGTTCTTCTTATGGGGCACCTACTTGTATCTCCGGCACTGTCAATTGACGCTCGAAGTTTTTTAGTTGAAGCCGCAGTAGTTTCTTTACTTGGCTTCATCCTCTTCCTTCCACCCACAGATAAAGACAATGACAAATCAATGTTTTCTCCTTCTCCTTCTTCTTCTTCTTCTTCTTCTTCTTCTTCTTCTTCTTCCTCCTCTTCTATGTTCTGTGCAGTACAAAATTGTTTTGGATAATCTGTAGCAATGAGAGATATTAGTGTTAGGGTTTTACCTAAACCTATATCATCTGCAAAAACCCCACCTCTCAAAGGATCAGGTCGCTTATCCGTACGACTACCCGTTATCAAATTCTCCCATGATCCTTGGTTATTACTCCCCCTCTGGATCCAAAAGGGAGGCAGTTCATCAGAATTCTCCCTTTGAATCAACCAACTTAAACCTAACTTTTGATGCATGTAAAGTTCGGTTTTGATTATTTCTTTTGGTGGATCAAATGCTTCCCACCTTCTATTGCTATCACTGCTAGCTACACGCGCCAACTTAAGAAAATCATCCAAGTTTTTGAGTTTCTTATTAAGAGGTTTTTGAACTTCTTTCTTACAAGAAGTAGGATGAGAAACATCATCTACCAAAGCATCAGACATGAGGTTAAATTTTTAAACAACGCAGCAAAATTACGAGAACAGAGATGTTTGCCCTCTTGTTGATACGAAAGAAGACCAAGGATAGCGGTATTTATAGTAATCTATATCACACTTTAGAGTTCGAGTCCTAATAAAATTAGATACCTTGTGTGTATATACTACAGTGTAATTAGAGTGTCAACTTTTATCTTTTTTATATTTCTGTTATCTGTTACAGTCTGTTGTCACATATATTGCGTCTTGTGTCAGGCTCAGTATAGTCAAAATTGCTCTTGAAGGCCGATTAACCGCTGTAGGCTATATAATTGAAGTGATTTCTGATTCCGAGCCATTTCCAAATTTAGCGATTAAGCCGGACGATTTTGTCGATTTGGATTGATATTTGCGCAAAACAAGTTAACGATTTTTCCGAGTTGGCCTTGCGTGCACTAAATTCAGAAAATAAAAATACGCGATAAATACGTTTAATATAACAATATACACACTTAATTACATGATAATGTTGAAGTTTTAATTGGGTATCAATCAACACTTATGAGCTGCAATATAAAAGTCTCTAAATAATAGATTCTGCGTATTAGACCGAGTTTTGGCGATTTCCAAGTCTGAACTTATTGCTCCTCGCTCTCCAACTGAGTAGAACCGAGGAACGATTTCGATTACTATGGTCAGACTATAAATAGCCATCCTGCTGTAACTATTTGTCATGTCGTTAATAATTCAAAAATCATCTAGTTTCTCTCTGCTCACAGTTTCTTTCATGGTATCATCCCTTTTTTTAAATGTTTTCATATTTAAATTTCTTCGATCCACTTCCGCTCCTTCCCTGTTAAGCTTAGGAGATCTAAAAAACAACAACAATGCCGATAGATCAAAAAAATTATTCTCCTAAGAATCAAATAAATAAATCAAATCAATCTCAGACCTCACATCAATTACATTTGATTGTTCAGTCTTAAATCAATTTAGAACTTCCTAATCTCTCTAGTTTCATTTATGTTAAACTTGAAGCTGATGGATCTAACTACCCGACTTGGTGAATCTATTTTGATCATTACTGATCTCTATGATTATGTTGATGGATCTGTTGAAAAACCAGTTCAGTTTATCAAAATCGATGGAGAAAAGGCTATGAATCCTGAGTTTTATACTTGGCGTAAATATGGTCGGTTCATTTCTTGTCTCAATGCAACTTTTTCAGATCGTATTTCTCGAAGTATTGTTGGTTGTAAAACTACAAGGGAGATTTGGTTATATCTTGAGAATTTAATTCTTTGTCAATTTTCTGCTCGTAAATTAATCTCTTCTTCGTAGTCAACTTCACTCCATCATCCGGGGTAATCATTTTATTTCTTACTATATTGATGAAATCAAATCAATTTCTGTTTTTTTTAGCTGCAATTGATCATCCTGTGGATGATTCAAATCTTGTTATGTATACGCTTCAAGGATTGGGTCGTGAATATGGAAAATTTGTAATTACTACAAGCTATAGAGAGATTGGATATACTTTTAGTGATCTACATTCTAAACGTCTTCATCATGAGCAATTAAAATCTGAATAGCTTGAAGTTAAATCTGTATTGGATGTTCAGAATTCAGCGTTTTACACGATTAATCTTCTAAATCTAAGCATAAATCTCAAGGATCTGATAAGAAATTTACTTCTTCATCTGATTCTGATTCACCTGTATGTGAAATTTGTAAGATTCAGGGTCATACTTCTTATCACGGGATATGGAATTACGCTCTTGTTTCTAAGAAATTAATAAAGAGTTCTTCCAAGCATGTTTCTGGTTCTACTACAGATCCACCGTCTACTTCAGCTTCTGCTTCAGATACCTTCTAACAAGCTTTACATAACATTAATGTCAACTCAGCTGATGTCTCATAATGTGGATTCTTGTTGGATTAATGATTCGAGTGCAGCAAGTCACATGAAAAACAATTTGTCTTATCTTTCTAATGCTAAATCTTATTCATGTAATGATCAAGTTATGGTAGGTGATGGTAAATTTCTTCCTACTGAGCAGACTGTTGATGCTATTTTAGTACTAATAATGCTCAGTTCCACCTTCATTATGTGTTATATGTTCTAAGCATTAAGGAAAATCTTATTTCTAATGCTCAGTTTACTAACGAAAAATTTGTCTTCTTTGAATTTTTTCCTTGGGAATATCAAACTAAGGACTTGGAGACTAAGAAGTTCTTGCTGAAGGCTTTGTGAAGGACAATTTGTATCCATTGACCACTTTCCAAACATTTCAAGTTGTTTCTTACTCTGCTTCAAGAAATACATCTGACATGTGGTGGAAAACTAAGACATTCTTCTACAAGTATACTTCATAAGGTGGCTTCTTCAGCTGGTATTGCTATTGTTAGATCATAGCTCGGTTCAACTCACCAAGCGTTGGTATGTCAAGTTTGGTTGTCATATTTTAGTAAAAAAACTCATCTAGAGTCGCTTGATTATATACTAGAGTCAACTTCATTTACGTTAGACTAGAAAGTCTAGGAATATTGAGACATACAAGTATTACTCTGAAGACTTGAAGAAAGTGAAGAAGTAACGACTACGACGACGACATCATCCTTCGTATTGAGGTTAGTAACTTGATCTTGTTTTTATTCCTTACGTATCTTTCAAATGGTTTTAGATTGAAAACATAATTAACATGCGAAGATATATACATACGAAACTCTAGTATTAGACTTGGTCATATTAGTATGATCAAGTATTAAGAAATTATATTACGAACTATAAAGTTTATCTTTTGAACTTCGTAATTATGACATCCACATAATCTATTGTATTTAGTTACTTGATTATGTACCCATTACATAGGTGTGACTTCATCCTAGAAAACTATGTATTCTTACTGTTAGAGCATTGCTCGGTCGAACTCGCATGCGTTGCTATCTCAAGCATGTTTGTCAATGTTAGTGATCAAAACTATAAGTCTTGATTTCTAGTCTATTATAAATAAGTCTCGGACTAGGATAAAAAGTGTAGTCGAGCTCAAGGACTTCATGGAGATTCATCATAAAAGTAGAAGAACTACTCAAGGAACCGGTGAAACTTCTCGACAAAAAGATATGTGAAGACTTGAACTTATCTATCACTCAAAAGTCTATCTACTCTATCTCCTACTCTTTGAGACAAGAAGTCGTATGTTATATATATAGACTTGGATTATACACATTTGGTATTTCGAGCCGAGTATACCTCGCCTATCTATATCTCCAAATTTATTTTGGTAAGCTTTTCGCTTCTGTTGATGGTGGCTTTTAGCTTAGGATTAAAATCGTAAAACCTTAGTCAAACAGTGACGCCACTCTGAAAAGAAACAGAACTTGAGTAATAATGTCTCCACTAAACGCATTTATTGAGACCTTCAATACGTATGTGAGAAATTTACCAAGGTACATTTTTTTAATGCTAATTAGGGTTTCAACATGCCAAACCCTAATTCCCACGTCATTGTACCAAAGGCATGCCGTGCCAGCCACATCTCCGCGCCAAAGCATACCAACCATGCCAGCCGCACCACTGTGCCAAAGGCATGCCATGCCAGCACATCTCCGCGCCAAAGCATGCCAACCATGCCAGTCGCACCACTGTGCCAAAGGCATGCCATTCCAGCCATATCTCCGTGCCGAAGCATGCCAACCATGCCAGCCGCACCACTGTGCCAAAGGCATGCCATGCCAGCCACATCTTCGCGCGAAAGCATGCCAACCATGCCAGCCGTACCACTGTGCCAAAGGCATGCCGTGCCAGCCACATCTCCGCGCCAAAGCATGCCAACAACGCAAGCCGCACCACTGTGCCAAAGGCATGCCATGCCAGCCACATCTCCGCGCCAAAGCATGCCAACCATGCCAGCCGCACCACCGTGCCAAATTTAAATGAAATTAACTGTTGCAAATGATTGAGAGTTGCAGCATAATTTCTAAGACGAAATTGGAAATGAAGAAGAATCCGAGATGGGTTTGTGGCTATGAATCGAGTTGGTTGCAGTTACAGTGAGGAATTGGTGTTGTAACGGAATCAGAGAATAAGATGGATTTGGGATCGATGATTAACCATGCCAGCCGCACCACTGTGCCAAAGCCATGTCGGCCGTACCACCATGCCGCTGGCTGCCAAACGGAGGGTTGCAACAATCAACGGCTACCCTTCCTTCTGAGATGCAAATATCAACCGTACAAGTTCGCCACCTAACGCGTGGCAACTTCTGGCCCAATGCCAAATTCCAAGGTCCATGCCAAAACCCTAATTTGGCCGCGCCTAAAACGTGCCAAAGCCATGCCGTCCATGCCGCTGGATGCCAAACGGAAGGTTGCAACAATCAACGGCTACCCTTCCTTCTGAGATACAAATCTCAGCCGTACAAGTTCGCCACCTAACGCGTGGAAACTTCCGTCCCAAGGCCAAACATCACGGTTTATGCCAAAACCCAAATTTTGGCTGGGCCCAAAACATGCCAAAGCCCACCATGCCGCTGGGTGCCAAACGGAGGGTTGCAACAATCAACGACTACCCTTCCTTCTGAGATGCAAATATCAACCGTACAAGTTCGCCACCTAACGCGTGGAAACTTCCGGCCCAAGTCCAAACATCACGGTTTATGCCAAAACCCTAATTTTGGCCATGCCTAAAACATGCCAAAGCCATGCCGGCCCTATCACCATGTCGCTGGCTGCCAAACGGAGGGTTGAAAAAAACAACGACTACCCTTCCTTCTGATATGAAAATCTCAACCATACAAGTTCGCCACCTAACGCGTGGCAACTTCCGTCCCAAGGCCAAACATCACGGTTTATGCCAAAACCCTAATTTTGGTCGCACCTAAAACATGCCAAAGCCATGCCTGCCTTACCACCATGTCGCTGGCTGCCAAACGGAGGGTTGCAACAATCAACGACTACCCTTCCTTCTGAGATACAAATCTCAACCGTAGAAGTTTTCCACCTAACGGGTGGAAACTTCCGGCCCATGGCCAAACATCACGGTTTATGCCAAAAACCCTAATTTTGTCCGCGCCTAAACATGCCAAAACCATGCCGGCCCTACCACCATGCCGCTGGCTGCCAAACGGAGGGTTGCAACAATCAACGGCTACTCTTCCTTCTGAGATGCAAATCTCAGCCGTAGAAGTTCGCCACCTAACGCGTGGCAACTTCTGGCCCATGGAAAAACATCACGGTTTATGCCAAAAACCCTAATTTTGTCCGCGCCTAAAACATGCCAAAGCCATGTCGGCCATGTCGCTGGATGCCAAACGGAAGGTTGCAACAATCAACGACTACCCTTCCTTCTGAGATACAAATCTCAACCGTACAAGTTCGCCACCTAACGCGTGGAAACTTCCGTCCCAAGGCCAAACATCACGGTTTATGCAAAAACCCTAATTTCGGCTGGGCCCAAAACATGCCAAAGCCCACCATGCCGCTGGGTGCCAAACGGAGGGTTGCAACAATCAACGGCTACCCTTCCTTCTGAGATGCAAATCTCAGCTGTACAAGTTCGCCACCTAATGCGCGACAACTTCTGGCTCAATGCCAAATTCCACAGTCCATGCCAAAACCCTGATTTGGCCGCGCCTAAAACATGCCAAAGCCATGCCGGCCATGCCGATGGCTGCCAAACAGAAGGTTGCAACAATCAACGACTACCTTTCCTCCTGGGATGAAAATCTCAGCCATCCAAGTCCGCCACCGAACTAAAAGACTTGTGGCGACTTTTTTGTCCATAACGCCAAATTCTTTGGCTTGTGCCACCAAAACCTAACTTTGGACATCTCTCCATCCCTTCTGAATTCTTCCTGAGTTTCACTGTCGAGCTGTTTTCACACCATAAACGAGCACAAAACCTAAATATTCTGTCGTATGGAGATATAAAATTCTTTTGCGATCAAAATGGAGGGGCGGACCGTCAAAATCCGAGTTTGTACGGGAATTCTACAGCGGTTCTAGTAAAGGGCGCTAATTAGGGTTTCGACGAGTCAAACCCTAATTTATACAAAGCCACACGCTTCCAGCGGGTCCCTTGCAAGCCGCAAGAGATTCCCTTCCAAGGCGAAAGCTTCCAGCGGCTTCCTTTCAAGCCGCAAGCTTCCAGCAGCTCCACTTCACGCCAAGGCCATGCCGCTGGCTGCCAAACGGAAGCTTGCAACAATCAACGGCTATCCTTCCTCCTGAGATGCAGATCTCAGACGTACAAACTTGCCACCAAACGTCTTGTGGCAACGTTTGGCTATGCTGCCAACTATTTGGCCACGTCACACACTTAGCTATGCCAATTCTTTGGTCACGGCACCAAACCCTAATTAGCCACGCCAATAGCATGCGCAAGCCATGCCAGCACCGTGGCCACGCCACTGGCTACCAACGGAAGGTAACCACAATCAACGGCCCTTCCTCTCAACATGCAAAATCTCGGTCGTCGAAGGTCACCACCGAACCGGCAAGCTCTCAATCTTAACTTGCCAAACTATAGCAACATGCTACACGTTTTACAAGAAAACACTCGAGACATTAAAACATGTCACAAACTGGGGGATGCTCATCCGGGTATTGGTTTGGCGGTTTACAGCGTGCGGCGTACACTACGACCGTTATAAGAAAGTGTCATAAGAGTGAGGCGGTTAGTAAATACAAGGAGTAATGGTGAAATATTTCCTTCATTATGGAAACATCAATTCCAGGCGTTACCCGTTACCGTTTTTTTCCATTTACTCAACCGTTTCCACTTCTTACGAGACCAGGGTACGTTTCGTTGCGACTTGTATAAATAGGATTCATCTATTTCCACCAAAGACAGGTTTTGGTCAGGAGAATACAACACTCAGAAATCACTTGTTAGCTTTCCCATCTGTTAGATTTTCACTTTCTGATGCAAGTCGTCAAACAACTACTCTTCCCGAATCAACTATTCTGGTCTCAATACTCTCTTCGCTTCCCTCCCTAGACCAACCTTTCTCTTTCACTTTGTGACCGAAGCAAGTCTGGAACGACCATTTCTTAGTTTAGGCAGGATTTGTACAGATTGATCTCTCGAATCAAAGTACTCCCTTGCAGTACATTGTTTAGGGTTTAGACTCGTTTCTCACCCACACACTCGAAATTACCAAAATCAGCAGAAACTGTTTTCACCCTCAAACAATTGGCGACCACAGTGGGAGATTAATCTCTCGGTTACAATGTCAATTTTCAATTCCTGATTTCAAATTTCAAACGCCGATGTCAAGATGGTAGAAGCAAAAAATCCGCTCGGGAATCAATTTCTAAATTATCAGCTATCACACGACAAGGAGTTACTGGGGACTTCTCACGATCACGGCGGCGCTTCCGACAAAACTCGGACTTGCACCCGGGAGATCCAGTTTCGTTAGGAGATCCAAAAACCGAGTAAGTCTTGTTAGGAAAAATACATGGTCTACTACTTCAAATCTTCACAGGGTTGATAAAAACCTTTAGCCATATTGTTCCCATGTTTCATTTCATGCTTTTCACTGTCGCACAACATTCACAATTCCATGACTTTCCTGAGGTACTCATGCTACTTATAGTCATAACCAAAACAACATTATTATAAAGCAATTCATTCCAAAAGAATAATCCAAAAAACCTCATAGATAACGGTTATCTATCAATTCAAATCAAACCATAAAACTACGACGGACATGCCAAACACAAGGGTTTGCACCAAGATGGAAGAACAAGCTAAAGGAGGAACGCTGGAATACATACCTGAAGTATGCTCGTCGTGTTTCTACTAGCTCCAAGACGAGGGAATAAAACTGATGATACGGGATAAAGAAGACGGGTAGAACCTTTTGTAGGCATGATGTTTTTGGAGCTCGAATGGAGGAAGGTTTCCTATTTTTTGTTACACATGGGAAGAGGCAACCGGGCCCGCTAGAAACACTCCATGGCGCCAACAGGACGTGGCCAAGATAGCGCCAAGAGACCTTCAGCGCCACCTCCACGCTCTATCCGGCACCATCTCCGCATCCTAGACGACGCCATCTTCGCGTCCCCTCCACTCCTAGCCAATGCCAACAGCTTGTGTCTTTCCAGCGCCAGCATCTTGCATCCTTTCCAGCGCTAGCAGCTTGCATCATTTCCAACGCCAAAAACTTGTATCCTTTCCAGCGCTAACAGCTTGCATCCTTCCAGCGCTAACAACTTGCATCTTTCCTGCGCTAACAACTTGCATCTTTCCAGCGCCAGCAACTTGCATCCTTTCTAGCGCTAACAACTTTCACCCTTCCAGCGCCATCTTCTCCGCTCCACAACCAGCCAAAGCAGCTCCATCCTCACCCTTCAAAACAACGCCATGGCCCTAGCACTCCGTGATAAAAAAACACGCCATCTCTACACGATACACCTACGATCACCAGAACCAGAGCCGCTTCCGCCACCCCAACGTTTCTTCAAGTATGACAGCTCCAACCGTCACCAGATCCGCTGCTACTCTACCATCAGGGCTACTATTGTTGATTTGATGGAAAGACAAAAGGTTCTCGTAAGGCTCAGACAGACGTGTCTATAACGCAGAAAGAGATACCTATTTCCTCAAGACACTGACGGAGCGGCCACCACAAGAGTCACGTCAACCCAAGAGGGAGCTGACAAGGAATACTTTTAACATCGGCGCAGGCACTTCAGCAGGACGTGCGCTTATAGATGAAAAGGTTCGCGTTGCTTTTGAATGCCAAGTAGGAGGGAATCAGCAATCCAATTTCATCGCACGTGAAGATCAGGAACGACTTATCCAAAATCGAGACAAAGAAAATCCGCAACCCTTCTGAGTTCCCAGAGACCATCTTATCGTCAGGAGCCGCATGATTTCTGGGGACTTCTCCCACAAAATCGTGCAATCTATGATGAAACATTTATATGAGATTCTATATTTATCCAAGGCGCAGCATCAAGACATATTTGCAACCCTCAACCACACTGCATCAGGAAAGCAGCTATTTCCAGCCAAGGAAGACGTTCCCAAATCCTAACCTCTCCTGGAAAAAATGATTGATACATAGGACTGGGGACTCCTAACCACTATTTACTTGAAGGATGTCGAGTTTGACAACACGCTGATTGACGCGGCTCCGCTTCAACATTCTCTCCAGCAACGGCGCTGCTTCAACGTTCTCTACAGCAGCCGCTCCCCTTCAACGTTCGCTCCAGAAACGGCGCCGCTTCAACGTCTTCCAACAGTGGATCTGTTTCAACGTTTGCTCCATCACCCGCTACGCTTCAGCGTTCTCTCCATAAGATGCTCCAGGATCCGAAGCCGAAGCTTCAGCATTTTTCTCCGTAAGTTTCAACATCCTCTCCAATGGCCGAGGCCGCTTCAACGCCTTTTTCTTTGCCAAGGATCGTGTTGTAACCGTCACTCCTTCCTGCCAAGGGTCGTGCCACCACACTCCCTATGTCAAGGATCATGATCACAGCCATCCAAGTTTCGTATTCGTGGCCACCATTCGATCCACCCCGCCAAAACTCGTGGTCATGGACAGTTTGCTCGCTTATGCATCCAGCCAATCCATTTATTTCGATGGACTCCCATACAATCCAAGACAACCTACTTTGTTCCCACAAAAATGTAGTCTCTTCTTATCACATCTTCTTCTACGAACTGTTGTCGCTCGTTTGTTGATACCATCCAGAGCTTCACCATAGAAACAATCACTACAAAGATGGAAACATGTAAACCACACTTGGAGTCTGAGGATCTATATTGAATCCCTTCACTTTCAAAGCTCAGAAGACATGGTCAACCCAAAGGTCATAGCCACGACAAGGTCATCTACTCTTCAAGGGTGTAGCGTAACAATATCATCACCTCTCTGTCTATAAGACACCTGCAACATTTTACGAGGCCGCGGTGGATCCCAAGCCTGCCTAGTGGAAATAAATTCAGAAACTAAAGAAAAATGTGACTGGGGACTGCTCATCTCAGTCCATCCCGGCAACCATCAAAAATTCATGAGATCACTCCATAGATGCGGCTGAAACATTTTCTTGAAGAAGCAGAGGAAGCCACAATAAACAACATAACTCTCTCATTTCTACCTCTCCGCTATCCAGAATATTTCGTCCATATGATATTCTGCGCATCCCAACGTCACATCCAGAAGAGTACAATAAGCTTGTATCAAATCCCGTGGACGTGGGTTCAAGGCGATTCAATGAAAGTAAGCTACACATAGGGACTACCAGCACGAGACGCTTTCACTCCCCTCAACCAGGTTATTTCTGATTTCAACATCATCACTGTCGAGGTTTTACGAGCCGCAGGAATTTCTCAACATGAACCCGTACATGTACACCGAAGACTCCAAAAGCACGCCACAAATATACAGTCACATATTCATCCATGTCATCGGATCTAACATAAGTATAATTGGGGACTTCTCACCGCATCCCATTCCATACGAAAGTCCAAGATTCAGAATACGGTTCGAAGGATGTCGTTTTGGAACAAAGTCCTTGAAGACTTGATAGTAGTACTCCGCAACAGAACGTCTCCCAACTCATCTGTTTCACCCAGTGGCTCCGGAATATTTCGGCCACACAAGCATCCACAACATATCATCATCGCGATCAGAAGGTCCAGGTACTGAACAACCTAAAGTCGCGGATGGACCGACAACGCAACCACAATCCCAAAGATTAGACCTGACATGATCGTTGCCTAGCATATATTTCATCCATCCGTCCCAATAATGCGACGGAGTTTGGTAAATATTGGAATCCACTGGAGAGACACTGCACACGAGGGCGCGGATCCGGACGATCAACATAAAACAGAAGAATTCGTCATCTTCCCATGGAACTAAAGCAAGTTATCATCTTCCCGAAGCCAGTCGCCATCTTACCTCGGAACTAAAGCAAGTTGTCATCTTCCCAAAGCCATTCGTCACCTTCCCACGAAACTGAAGCGAGTTGTCATCTTCCCTAAGCCAGTCTTCATCCTTTCACGGACTAAAGCCAGCAACCACCTCTACCACTCCGCGGCCTAGCCAGCAGCACCACGAGCCGAATTTACATAAAGCCGCCAACGCAAGAGTCACGGATTTTATCTGCCTCCCGAAAAAGAACCCTTAGTATTGGCTAGCATCATCTTCGCTCATGCCAGCTACAACAGATTGAAAGAGAAACGCTGGAGTACATACCTGGAATATGCTTGCCTGCTTTATTGCTGCCGCTCTGCCGCTAACACCAGGGTGTGAGAACAAAAATACGTGATAAAAAGGAGAGCTAACCCCTTTTTATATAGGCGTGACACTTTTGGAATTCGAATAAGTAAAGTATTTCCTATTTGAGATACGCATGAAAAGAGGCAACCGGGCCTACAAAGGAAAGCTTCACAGTGCCAACAATCCGCGCCACACCAAACTTCACAGTGCCAACAATCCGCGCCACACCAAGATTCACAGTGCCAACAATCCGCGCCACACCAAACTTCACAGTGCCAACAATCCGCTCCACACCAAGCTTCAAAGTATCAACAATCCATGCCACACTAAGCCAGCGACGTGCCAAGTCAGCGCCTATACCAAACCAGCGCCCATGCCAAGCCATCACTTCACTCCAGACCCATGCCAGCGCTCACGCCATGCCAAGCCCAAACCAGCAGCTCACACACGCCAAGTCTATGACAACGTCCTACCAATTCAATTCTAACGGCTCCATTCCAAGCCGACCAATGCTAACGGCTCCGTTCCAAGTCGACCAACACTAGAGGCTCATTCCAAACCAATACAACGGTAGCGGCTACGTTCCAAGTCGACCAACGCTAGCAGCCCCATTCCAAGCCGCACTATGCCAGCGGCTCACTTCGCGCCAACCAACGCAAGCGGCTCCACTTCGAGCCAAATCCGTGCAGAGCCGCCAACACGAGAGTCGCAGGTTTTCCTTACCTCCGAAAAGGGTTAGATGTATCTTCCTGACTATCTTTTCATGACTTGCCGTTTCGATTTTGTCCTTGTCAGTCACCATCTTATGCTTACCTCGCAATAATTCCCCTGTTCCGAGCTAAGCAGGGGACTTAATGTTGATGGTGGTTTTTATCTTGGGGTTAAAATCGTAAACCCATAGTCAAACAGTGACGCCACTCTGAGAAGAAACAGAACTTGAGTAATAATGTCCCCACTAAATGCATTTATTGAGCCCTTCAATACGTCTGTGAGAAATTTACCAGGGTAACTTTTCTTAATGCTAATTAGGGTTTCGACATGCCAAACCCTAATTCCCACGTCACTGTACCAAAGGCATGCCGTGCCAGCCACATCTCCGCGCCAAAGCATGCCAACCATGCCAGCCGCACCACTGTGCGAAAGGAATGCCATGCCAGCCACATCTCCGCGCCAAAGCATGCCAACCATGCCAGCCGCACCACTGTGCCAAAGGCATGCCATGCCAGCCACATCTCCGCGCCAAAGCATGCCAACCATGCCAACCGCACCACTGTGCCAAAGGAATGCCATGCCAGCCACATATCCGCGACAAAGCATGCCAACCATGCCAGCCGCACCACTGTGCCAAAGCCATTCCATGCAAGCCACATCTCCGCGCCAATGCATGTCAACCATGCCAGCCGCTCCACTGTGCCAATGGCATGCCGTGCCAGCCACATCTCCGTGTCAAAGCATGCCAACCATGCCAGTCGCATCACTGTGCCAAAGGCATGCCATGCCGGCCACATCTCCGCGCCAAGATATGCCAACCATGCCAGCCGCACCACTGTGCCAAAGCCATGCCGACCCTACCACCATGCCGCTGGCTACCAAACGGAGGGTTGCAACAATCAACGACTACCCTTCCTTATGAGATGCAAATCTCAACCGTACAAGTTCGCCACCTAACGCGTGGAAATTTCCGGCCCAAGGCCAAACATCATGGTTTATGCCAAAACCCTAATTTTGGCCACGCCTAAAAAAATCCAAAGCCATGCCGGCCCTACCACCATGCCGCTGGCTGCCAAACGGAGGGTTTCAACAATCAACGACAACCCTTCATCTGAGATGCAAATCTCAACCGTACAAGTTCGCCACCTAACACATGGTAACTTCCGGCCCAAGGCCAAACATCACGGTTTATTCCCAAACCCTAATTTTGGCCGCGCCTAAAACATGCCAAAGCCATGCCGGCCCTACCACCATGTCGCTGGCTGCCAAACGAAGGGTTTCAACAATCAACGGCTACCCTTCCTTCTGAGTTACAAATCTCAACCATAAAAGTTCGCCACCTAACGCGTGGCAACTTCCGGCCCAAGGCCAAACATCACGGTTTTTGCCAAAACCCTAATTTTGGCCGTGCCTAAAACATGCCAAAGCCATGCCGGCCCTACCACCATGCCGCTGGCTGCCAAACGGAGGGTTGCAACAATCAACGGCTACCCTGCCTTCTGAGATGCAAAACTCAGCCGTACAAGTCCGCCACCGAACTAAAAGACTTATGGCGACTTTTTTTGCCATAACGCCAAATTCTTTGGCCTGTGACACCAAAACTTAACTTTGGACATGTCTCCATCCCTCCTGAATTTTTCCTGAGTTTCACTGTCGGGATGTTTTTACACCCTAAACGAGCACAAAACCTTAATATTCTGTCGTAGGGAGATATAGAATTCTTTTTCGATCAAAATAGAGGGGCGGACCGTCAAAATCCGAGTCTGTACGGGAATTCTACAGCGGTTCTAATAAAGGGCGCTAATTAGGCTTTCGGCGAGTCAAACCCTAATTTAGACAAAGCCGCACGCTGCCAGCGGGTCCCTTGCAAGCCGCAGGATATTCCCTTCCAAGCTTCAAGCTTCCAGCGGCTCCCTTGCAAGCCGCACATTGCTAGCAGCTCCACTTCACGCTAAAGCCATGCCGCTGGCTGCAAAACGGAAGGTTGCAACAATAAACGTCTATCATTCATCCTGAGATGCAGATCTCAGCCGTACAAACTTCCCACCAAACGACTTGTGGCAACCTTTGGCTACGCTTCCAACTCTTTGGCCACGTCACACACTTAGCTATGCCAATTCTTTTGTTACGGCACCAAACCCTAATTAGCCACGCCAAGAGCATGTGCAAGCCATGCCAGCACCGTGGCCACGCCACTGTCTACCAACGGAAGGTAACCACAATCAACGGCTAACCTTCCTGTCAAGATGCAAAATCTCGGCCGTCGAAGGTCACCACCGAACTAGCAAGCCTCTCAATATTAACTTGTCAAACAATAGAAACATGCTCACGTTTTCCAAGAAAAAACTCGAGACATCAAAACATGTCACAAACTAGGGGATTCTCATCAGGGTATTGGTCTGGCAATTTACAGCGTGCGGCGTACACTGCGCCCGTTACAAGAAAGTGTCATAAGAGTGAGACGGTTAGTAAATACAAGGAGTAATGGTGAAATTTTTCCTTTATCATGGAAACATCAATTCCAGGCATTACCCGTTACCTCTATCTTCCATTTCCTCAACCGTTTCCACTTCTTACGAGACCAGGGTACGTTTGGTTGCGACTTGTATAAATACGCTTCACCTATTTCCACGAAAGACAGGTTTTGGTCAGGAGAATATAACATTCATAAATCACTTGTTATTTTTCCCATTTGTTAGCTTTCTACTTTCTGATACAAGTCGTCAAACAACTACTCTTCCCGAATCAACTATTCTGGTCTCAACACTCTCTTCGCTTCCCTCCCTAGACCAACCTTCTCCTTCACTTTGTGACCGAAGCAAGTCTGGAACGGTCATTTCTTGGTTTAAGCCAGATTTGTATATATTGATCTCTCGAATCAAAGTACTCCCTTGAAGTACATTGTTTAGGGTTTAGACTCGTTTCTCACCTACACACTCGAATTACTAAAATCAGCAGAAACTATTTTCACCCTCAAACATCTTTGAACAAGTTTATCTTTACCATGTGACGAAATTCATGATATGTTTCAGTCATCTTGAAAATTGATTCGACGAGAAATGGTGTAACAACTATATAACGTCCTCTAAGAATGTTTCAATGATTGAAATGAGACTTTAGATTACATAACCAATGGTGGAAATAAGCATTGTTGTGGAAACCCATTTATGTATAAGTCATATTCCTTGAACCAAAGTTTGCGAACTTTGTTGATCAAGAGAACCGTAAGAATGGCATGAGCCAAATCCGCGAACTTCTGAAGTTCTCAAACCCGAGAATTTCTGATGGAGTTGACAAACTACTTGCGTGAAGCTAAGTCCGCGAACTCAGTTCGCGAACCGACGAAGTTCTCAAACCCGAGAATTTATGCTGGAGTTTGTAAACTCTGCCCGGTAATTTAAGTCCGCGAACCTAGTCTGCGAACTTGACAAGGTTATATATCTGAAGATGATTTCTGAACTTAAACTTAAAAATAATAAGGAATGCAGTTTGCAAACCGCGGTTATAAAAGTTCATGAACTGATTCAAGTGAATCAAATCATCTTTGCTTCAATTGTGTCTTGTGTAGTACATGAGATTTCCTTGCAATTGAAAAACTCTCTAACTAGTTCATCTTGAAGTCATTTGAACTAGTTATGGTAAAAGAAAAACATGGTTGATATGAAATGCTCATATGGATAACCTTTTGGTTAACTATTGTTGAACCAACAAGTGCATACGTTTGGGTACGGTTAACAAACCTATAAACGTGCATTTCCAAGTGTGTGTAACAAGCTAAGTTTTCGATCTAACGGTTGAGAAATATTAGCTTGATTCTAAATCAGGTTTTCATCTAACGGTTGATATTGATTGCTTTGTTACCAAGGTAACTTAATTGAAAACCCTGATTTGAAAGACTATATAAAGGAGACATCTAGTATTGTACAAAACTAATCTCCACACCTCACATGTAATACTAGTTTGCATACTAGAGTCGTTTATCCTTTAACCTTTGGTTTTCTTCTTCTAAAACCAGGTTAACGACTTAAAGACTTCATTGGGATTGTGAAGCAATACCGATACTACTTTTATCGTATTTGTGTGATATGATCTTGTATCTTCTATCGTACGAGTATAATCAGATTGATTGGATTGAGATTTATGTATCCGATAGGCAAGATATAAAAAATAGTCACAAACATCTTCGTCTCATTGTTTCTGATTCCGCAACATCTTGTTTCGCTATCATACAATTAAGATTGTTATGAGTTGATTGACAACTCTAGGTTGTTCTTCGGGAATATAAGACCGGATTATCAATTGGTTACTGTTCACCTTGATTATTATCAAAAGACGGAAAAAAACCTTTAGGGTTTATCTGTGGGACACAGATTGATCCTTCGATAGACTTGTCTTTGTGAGACAGATTTGTTTATTGTCAAAGCCTGCGATTTTGGGTCGTAGAAACTCTTAGTTGTGGGTGAGAATAGCTAAGGGAATCAAGTGCGCAGTATCCTGCTGGGATCAGAGGCGTAGGGAGTACAACTGTACCTTGGATCGGTGGGACACTGATTGAGGTTCAACTACCGTCCAGTCCGAAGTTAGCTTGGAGTAGCCTAGTGTCTGTAGCGGTTTAATACAATGTGTTTTCAATCTGTACTAGGTCCCGGGATTTTTCTGCATTTGCGGTTTCCTCGTTAACAAAATTTCTGGAGTCTGTGTTATTTCTATTTCCGCATTATATTGTTTTATCTTTATAATTGAAATAATACAGGTTGTGCGTTAGATCATCAATTAGAGTAATCCAAGCTTTGGTTGTTGATTGTCATTGATTGATCCTTGGATATTGGTATTTGGTACCATCCGATTTATTCCTTGTGTTTGATTAAAGACTCGCTTATTTCTATTATCTTGAGTAAATCAAAACAAGAGAGAGATATTAACTCCTTGAGATACTTTTGCCTAGATTGAGTTTGACTGTTTAGTTGATTCTCTAGAAAGTATTTCGGAGTTAGTCCATACAGATTGCTAAGAGAAATATTGGGTGGTGTTGTTAGACCCCTGCTTTTTCAATTGGTATCAAAGCAGGCAAACACATTTAAGACCTTAGAAGTCTGTGTTTGTAGCGACGTGACTTTATGGACGACAAGTACATATTTTATAACGCAACACCAGTTCAGAGTTACTCACGTGAGTTTCAAAGAGTAGGAACTTCTGAGAAAAACTCAAAAACTTGTCCATTGACTGAATCTGCTTTCGACTGGAAAAAATCTCTTTAGGAACAGTTGGATGATCTTTCAGATGATAGTGGTTCATATGAAGGACAAAGTATTGATGAGGAAATCTCTCAATATATCAATTTGTTTGATCGTGCCTTGAAAGAAAAGAAGTCAACAACCTGCTTGAGTAAATACATGGGTCCTCTTTGTCAAGAGAACAGAAAGTTGAGAAAACTCTTTAAAGGATATGATGGTGGATATAAACTCTTACAATCTATCGTTAAAGATCATGAAGAAGATGTACGCACAAAAAAATCTGAATGTGATAATCTTTTTCGAAATCTCTTCGTGTTGAAAGAAAGACTTGAAGAAACTGAAGCAAGATATGACTCTCAACAAAAACGTTTTAGCGACAAAGAGCACAGTCTTCTCGCCAAAGAAAAATCCTTGGAGACTGAGCTTGCCTCTACTCTTAATAAAGTAAAATCACTGGAAGAGAGTCTGAGTAGATTCAATTCTATCTCTACAAAATTATCTTCTATGCTTGGAGCATGTAAAGAACATCGTGATACATGTGGTCTGGGCTATAAAGTAATAGACGCTCCAAAAACTAGTAAGATCAACTTTGTTAAAGCTAGTGATAATTTTCCATGTGAAAAACCTTTGGTAGCTTGCAATGGTCCCAAAAACAAGAATTCTGCTCCTTCTAAATCTGCTCACAAGAGAATAGTTAAAAATAATTCCTTTAACTGCTATTACTGCGGAAATAAAGGACATTCTGAGCGAAGATGTCGTTATCGATTGAGGAATGAAAAACTTCATAACATTCTTACTTGGATGTCTAAAGAAGTCATTAAACCGGTTTCACGCAATTGTTGGAAAATTCACTTTAAACACTCAAGGAATGTACTGTGATAAGTCCTTTCTTAATTGTGTGTTCAAAACCAAAAATGCCTACAATGAAAGAAGGAAGAGTGAACAAAGGGTGACTAACCCTGCAAAGAGAAAAAAGGCATAGGAGGAAGAAAGAAAACTTGAGTTCCTCATCTCTCCCTGAAGAAAGATGCAAATCCAAGACTTCCGCTCCATATTTCTTACATATCAACAATCGAGTCTCAGATCTAAAAATCAGTGTAAACAAACTCAAACGGTGCATCAAGAAAACATGGAAAACAGTTGACTCAGGTACTCCTAACCATTTTTTTGATAAAATTTCTTCAGCTATGACGAGTAATGTCTCTCTAAATACCCTTGATAAAGGAGAAGAAGTGAATATTGATGAGCAAGATGTTCATCTTAATACACCATGCTACTTAAAGCTGCATCCCTCCTTTACGAAAAAGATGGATGCTCTTTGTTCTCAAGATGTTCATCTTGAGAAAGTTGTCAGGTTGGTATTAAGTTTTTTTTTTTAAAAAAAATTCTTCTCTAGTCCTCGTGTTCCTTCATCCCTTCTCCGAGTGTCTCTCGGAAATGCTATTTGCATAATTAAGCTTCTCCTTTCCCCCAGGTATCACATGTGTGATTGACCAAGTACACATACCGGACCCACACGAACGTCATAGTTCCTAGGATTTCTTGGAACTCTTTATAAATACAATGTTCTATAAGGTCAAAAGATTCTACCGGACTCTTTTTTTTTGTACACGATGGATGGAAGCAATAAGGTTTATGAAGTTGAGAAGGGCGATATTCTTGAGTTGAATCATGTGTCTATAACATGCTTTCATGATGTTGATCATGAAAACAAACTACCAGTTCAGATGTCATCATAACTGGTAGGAAATCTTCTTCGAGACTTTGAAGTAGTACGTGAACAACTCGGAATTGCAACAAGGAATCTTTATTTTATGAAAAACAAACAGAAGAAGGCAACTGATGAGCTCGTTCATGTTCAATCTCTAGTTTCTGACAAAGTTTAGGATGTTTTAATCATGTTTCTTGTTTTAGTTTCCTAGTAAGTCTTCTTTTTGGCTTAGTTGGAAGAATAACTAGTGCTTTAAATAGCAATGATTGTGACTACACATAGCTATTATTTTTCATCTTCCTGTTCTTTTTTAGGTTTATTTGGTTTAAATTATAAAAATATTTGGAGGATGATGTTTTTGCAGTATTAATCTTTATGATTTGTTATATTACAATTTGTTATGAGATTGGTGCTTACGTCCGTGAACTATGTTTGTCCCATACTTTGTCAAAAGTAAAGTCGTTCGTGGTCGGTATTCACGTACTGGTAAAAGAATGAGTGGACTTTTGACAAATACAAAAGTTAAACCTATATTGTCAAATATTTGATGGAAGATAGGTTAAAATCTTTTGTTTTCAAGGATTATGTCTATTAATATCGTTATGCAAATAGTGATGAAAAATAGAATGAATCCTTGTGTATTCCGCAGTATTGATCATCCCTGATCCATATTTTATGTATTACTGTGAGGCTCCGTAATGTACCTCATGTTAAGCACTATACAACAAGTTGATTTTTTAGCTTAGTTGGTGTTCCGTGAGGTATGTTATGTCGATCATATTGAACTAAATTAATCATCTTGTTTGGTTATTTAGTTATTTCTCCGTAAGTTTTCTTATGTCGAGCAAAATGACAATTAAATTTATTACTTTTGTAATTAGTTTGGTTGTGTATTCCAATTAGATTAATTATGGGTTCTCTTGTAATTAATCTAGTCTAGTATTTTCGTGTCTCCATAAGTTCTCTTATGTTGAGCACAATCAATTGAATTGATCACTTTGTGTGTTTAATTTGATTGTGTATTCCGATTAAATTAATCATGGGTTTACTTGTGATTAATTTGATTGAGTTTTTGGATATAGAAAATCATTCTTATGGTTTTTGTTGTCCAATAAAAATCCTTCTTTTCTTATAAAATTAAGGTCGCTCTTGTTGTTCTTTCGGGAATGACATCAAATAGGAGAGAGTTCTTTTGAACTTGTGCTTAATGGTCATATCTTGAGGGGTGTGCGGCTGTGGAATTTTAGAGGAGTTATCTTGTATCTTTAAACTCCTTAATGAATGCATTTAGCTTCGGCTTTATGATTGCATCTAAATTAGTTGGTATGTATTTTTTTCCTTTTGTCATGAGATGCCTCTTTCGGAAATTTCATTATGATCCCGTTCTTGTACCTTTGCCAATTTTATTGACAAAAAGGGGGAGAATTAATATGTAGTTCATACTACAAATACATATGGTTTTCGGATCATTGTGTAAGGGGGAGGGGTTTCCATGTGAGATGGAGTATTGAATAACGGGGAGTGATACATATCACCATAGTATTATTGTTGAAGTTGTGATACAATTGAACTTTGACGATGTGTAATAATACTATGACACTGTATAATAATGATCGAGAACTATGTTTTCTCATTGTTATATCTACGAATATTCAACAACGGTGATGTTAAACTTACAGCCTTTGGGATCATTGGAGTACTTGGAAGTGACGAAGATTTCGATGAATGTTGAAGATTAGACATGTGGAATAGGAGCTACTAAAGTTTCTTTATCTTTTTTGTATTCCATATGTATTGATAGTTTTGTCACTAAAATTGACAAAGGGGGGAATGTTAGAGCATTGCTCGGTCGAACTCGCATGCGTTTCTATCTCAAGCATGTTTGTCAATGTTAGTGATCAAAACTATAAGTCTTGATTTCTAGTCTGTTATAGCTAAGTCTCGGACTAGGATAGAAAGTGTAGTTGAGCTCAAGGACTTCATGGCGATTCATCATACAAGTAGAATAACTACTCAAGGAACCGGTGGAACTTCTCGATAAAAAGGTATGTGAAGACTTGAACTTATCTATCACTCAAAAGTCTATCTACCCTATCTCCAACTCTTTGAAACAAGAAGTCGTTGTATTTATATACTTGGATTATACACATTTGGTATTTCGAGCCGAGTATACCTCACCTATCTATATCTCGAAATATTTGTTGGTAAGCTTTTCGCTTCGATCAAGTTTATCTTTACCATGTGACGAAAGTCATGATATGTTTCAATCATCTTGAAAATTGCTTTGACGAGAAATGGTGTACCAACTATATAACGTCCTCTAAGAATGTTTCAATGATTGCAATGAGAGTTTAGATTACATAACCAATGGTGGACATAATCATTGTTGTGGAAACACATTATGTATAAGTCATATTCCTTGAACCAAAGTTTGTGAACTTTGTTGATCAAGAGAACCGGGAGAATGGCCTGAGCCAATTAGTCCGTGAACTGTCGAAGTTCTCAAACCCAAGAATTTCTGTTGAAGTTGACAAACTACTTTCGTGAAGCTAAGTCCGCGAACTCAGTCCGCGAACCGGCGAAGTTCTCATACCCGAGAACTTCTGCTGGAGTTTGTAAACTCTTCCCGGTAACTTAAGTCCGCGAACCTAGTCTGCGAACTTGATAAGGTTATATATCTGAAGATGATTTCTGAACTTAAACTTAAAAAGAATAAGGAATGCAGTTTGCAAATTGTGGCTATAAAAGTTCATGAACCGATTCAAGTGAATCAAATCATCTTTGCTTCAATTATGTCTTGTGTAGTACATGAGATTTCCTTGCAATTGAACAACTCTCTAACTAGTTCATCTTGAAGTCATTTGAACTATTATGGTAAAGAAGAACATGGTTGATATGAAATGCTCATATGGCTAACCTTTTGGTTAACTATTGTTGAGCCAACAAGTGCATATGTTTGGTTACTGTTAACAAACCTAAAAACGTGCATTGTCAAGTGTGTGTAACAAGCTAAGTTATCGATCTAACGGTTGAGAAATATTATCTTGCATCTAAATGAGGTTTTCATCTAACGGTGGATATTGATTGATTTGTTACCAAGGTAACTTAATTGCAAACCCTGATTTGAAAGACTATATAAAGTAGACATCTAGTATTGTGCAAAACTAATCCCCACACCTCACGTGTGATACTAGTTTTCATACTAGAGTCGGTTCTCCTTTAACCTTTGGTTTTCTTCTTCTAAAACCAGGTTAATGACTTAAAGACTTCATTGGGATCGTGAAGCCAGACCGATACTATTTTTATGGTAGTTGTGTAATCTGATCTTGCATTTTTTTATCGTACGAGTACAATCAGATTTATTGGCTTGAGATTGATATCTCCGATAGGCAAGATATAAAAAGTAGTCACAAACATCTTTGTCTCATTGTTTGTGATTCCTCAACATCTTGTTTCAATGCCATATGATTAAGATTGTTGTGAGTTGATTGATAACTCTAGGCTGTTCTTCGGGAATATAAGACCGATTATCAATTGGTTCCTGTTCACCTTGATTATTATCAAAATACGGAACAAAACCTTTAGGGTTTATCTGTGGGAGACAGATTGATCCTTTGATATACTTGTATGTGTGAGATAGATTTTTTTATTGTCAAAGCCTGCGATTTAGGGTCGTAGCAACTCTTAGTTGTGGGTGAGATCAGCTAAGGGAATCAAGTGCGCAGTATCCTGCTGGGATCAGAGGTGTAGGGAGTACAACTATACCTTGGATCGGTGGGAGACTGATTGGGGTTCAACTACAGTCCAGTCCGAAGTTATCTTGGAGTAGCCTAGTGTCTGTAGTGGCTTAATACAGTGTGTATTAAATCTGGACTAGGTCCCGGGATTTTTCTGCATTTGCGGTTTCCTCGTTAACAAAATTTCTGGAGTCTGTGTTATTTCTATTTCCGCATTATATTGTTTTATCTTTGTAATTGAAATAATACAGGTTGTACGTTAGATCATCAATTAGAGTAATCCAAGCTTTGGTTGTTGATTGTCATTGATTGATCCTTGGATATTGGTCTTTGATACCATCCAATTTATTCCTTGTGTTTGATTAAATACTCGCTGATTTCTCTTAGCTTGAGTAAATCAAAACAAGAGAGAGAGATTAACTCCTTGAGATACTTTTACCTAGATTGCGTCTGACTGTCAGTTGATTCTCTAGAAAACAACTCCTTGATTTCTAGTTGTTAGACCCCCACTTTTTCAATTACATTAGTTGAAGGATGCGGATGTACGGACTTGTTTCATAATCGAAAAATAAATCATGATGTGTTGATTTGGTTCTTTATTGAATATTTCGATTGATCAATACAAGATGATCACTAGGTAGAACCAATCTTAATTTTGGTTGAGAGTTAAGGTATAAACGGTCATAGCCTATGGTATGTAGCTAGTTGTAATCGGTTACAAGTTACTTTGGAAATCAAGGTGTAATCGATCACAAGCTATATATTGGAATGCATGTTGTAACCGGACACAAGTTGCTTTGGAATCCAAGGTGTAACCCGTTACAAGTTGAATTGGGAAGTTAGTTGTAATCGTTCACAAGCTACCTTTGGGAAGCAAGGTGTAACCATTCAAAGGCTACTTTAGGAGCAAGGTGTAACCGATTACAATCCACTTTGTGGAAAAAGGTGAAACCGATTACAATCTATCTTGGGAATCATGTTATAACTGGTCACGACATAGTTTTGGAGTGATGGTCTAAATTGGTTCCATGAGCAAAACCAAGTTTCCATGGTTCATATATTTCGTCATGATTTGTGTGAATTAGGGTTTATGGTTTTCCAAGATGAGAATCTTCAATATGTCGACATTATTTGAACATGTGCACAACTCATATCATTAATTGTTCAAATATATTCCTTAATACTCAAGGTGATCCCAAACGGAAATAATTAAAGAGAATTTAATTATGATCTTTGATTTTATATGCTTTCATTTCCAGCAATAAAAGAATATACTCTAGAAAAGGATTATTAGTTAGTCTGCTAAACTAATAATAGAAATTTTCTATGAGAGGTTGCGGAAATATGGTCCAACATTTAGAGGGAATAGGAAAACTAAATTTTGTTCTTAATGCGTATCTTGAGAATACTTTCGGTTTTTGGAATTTCCTTATTGTTAAAACATCCTTAGTCTATAAATAGTTGAGGTTTGCAAAATATCCTCAGAGCTAGGAAAACTTCATTCCTGTTGTTTCTGGTGGAGCCGTCTATCTGGAGAGGAAAGTACCCTAATTAGGAGAAATATCTTACGACCGCTCGTTTAAATACTTCTATGGGATCAAGAAGTTCTACGAGTACTGTTGGTGGGAAAACTAAATATTGCATAGTTATATTAGTTTTCGATTATTGACTTGATTGAAAAATGGTTGTTGTAACTTCAATTGCAGTTAGTTTGATTATTCTTGAGAGCCTTATCTTCTGACATAAGGGTCACTCAAACTAAATCAAAGTATCGATGGGATCTTTAGAACCATTTATGGATCTAAATACATCTTGTCATAATCCATTGTTAACAGACTTCGTTCTGTGTGCGATTGATCACAATAGGATTCAAGTTTGTGTTGTGCAGGTTTACGAAGGCAATTGAAGATTTGAAAACGAAGAAGATTGTTCTTATTACTTTTTTTATCTTTTTGAATCTTTCACAAACATCCTAATCGGATGGGATCCGACTTATATTAGATTTATCTAATCAGAAATTCGCATAGATCGACAACTATCGTTTGGTGGCATTATTCAGCGTGTCCCAATCTGATAGTTGTTAGAATTGAATATAAGTTACTGATTTAGATAGATATTACCTATCAAAGGAGTTTATAAGATTTATACAAAAGAGACTTTGTTAAACTCATATTATGTTAATCACTAAGATTGGATAAAGTTGTTACCAAACATATTTTCTTCCTTTACTGTTTGGAATACGATCCAAAGGGTTGTGATTCACGTGCGTGACTCTCAAAGTCAAAGGAGCATGGATACTGAGGAAACTAAGTATCTAGGGATAGTCTGCTTGGTCTCAACTATACGAAGTTGGAATTAGATTTTGTATAGCGGATTAATTCTGAGAGTATTCAAAACTGGACAAGGTCGCGGGGGTTTTCTTCATTTGCGGTTTCCTCGTTAAAAAAATCTTGTTGTTTCATTTACTTTACTTCAGCATTGTAATTATATTATTATAATTAAGTAAATTACACTGGTACGTTAATTCGAATTACTTGACTTTGATCCTAATAGTGAATTGGTTTTTACCTTAACTATTGTCAAGTAAATATTTTGTTGTTGTATTGTCTCGACCTCGTCCATATACAGTCATACAAGGTATAAGACTTAAGTTGTATTGTCTCGACTCAGTCTATAGAATTAAGATACAGGACTTATAGGTTGATAAATCAAAGTGTGATGTATTTGGGTACCCTCATCTTCTAACTATCAAAACTTCTTCTCCTTAGTTGTGTACATTATTTCAATTGGGAAAGCATCATAGGCTTCATTTTTATCAATCTGAGATAACTGCAACTGAACCTTTATAATACACTGTAACTTATGTAGACCTGCTCTTGTTGATTCCTCTTTAGGTTTCAAGTATTACATACTTTTTATAGATGACTTTTCTAGATTTCAATGAATTTATCCTTGGAAAACAAGATATTAGAGTTTTGATTTTTTAGACATTTTAAAAATATGACTGAAAGTTTATTGGAAAAATCAATCAAATTCTTCCAATTTGATGGTGCATTTGAGTCGGTTAAGAGTAAATTTCATGATTTTCTTTTTGATTGTGGTATTACCTATATAGAATTTCATGTCCTCATCTTCATCACCAATATGGTTTGGCGGAAAGAAAACACTGACACATATATTACTGAAATTGGTTTTTCAGGCTTCTTTGCCAAAGCAGTTTTTGTATGGATCTTTCCTCACAGCTACTTATCTTATAAATAGATTACCTACCAAAGTTATTCAGATGTTATTCAACACTATCCTGATTATAATTTTTTTTAAAACCTTTGGTTGTTGCTGTTATCCAAATTTGAGCCATATATATCTGATAAATTGAGTCATAAATATACAAAATGTGTGCTTATTGGTTATACTCATGTTCGTAAGGGATACAAGTGTTATGATCTTTCTACTCAGAGGGTTTACCTTTCAGTTCATCTACTTTTTGATGAACATGTTTTCCCTTTTGTTGATATATCTTCTGCTTCCACTTCAGCTTGTTTTTTATCTACTGAACTTTCTTTGCCAACCACTGTTTTCTATAATGTTTTACCTCTTTCTTCAGAGAATGGGACTTTTATATCCTATTTTTATAAATCTTCTACTTCATCTCAACCTACACCTTCCCTGTCTCACATGATTTTATTTCTTAACCCCATATCTCATCTCCTCATCCTTCAGATACCATTGTTTCAGCTCCAATTCCTATTACCACTTCTGCTATTATGAATACGTCAAGATCTGGTATATCTAAACCCAAAGAACTTCCCTCTGATTTTGTTTCTCATCTTACAACCAAGTAGCCTCTTATTTCTAGTTTTGATGTTTTTGTTGCACCTAACTTACAAAACATCTTGTAATGACCCTAAGTGGATTCAAGTTATGCTAGAGGAATTTACAGAATTAGTTGCAAATGGCATTTGGGAATTAATTCCTTATGATCCTTCTTTAAATGTGTTGGGGTGCAAGTGGATTTACAAGATCAAATTATTATATGATGGATTAGTTGATAGGTTTCAGGCAAAACTAGTTGCAAAAGGTTACAATCAGTTGGATGGTATTGATTTCAACAAAAATTTCAGTCCTGCTATGAAAATAACTACAACCAGATGTGTTTTTTCTATTTCCCTGAAAAGGAAATGTCATGTCAAAAAACTTCATGTTTTAAATGTTTTTCTTCATGGAAATTTGAAGAAAGCAGTATGTATGCAGCAACCAACTGGTTTTGTGGATCTATAAAAACCAACACAAATTTGCAGATTGAAAAGGTCTTTATATGGACTCAAACAAGCTCCAAGATTGGTTTGAAAAATTTTGTACTTATCTGGAGGAATTTGGTTTTACAAGGTCATCTTGTGACCATTCTATGTTTCTCTACACACATAATCAGGAAATGATAATTTTACTCTTGTATATAGATAACATTGTACTTAAAAGATCTTCTACATTTTTATTGGAGTCTCTATATATCTTGTAGTTGGTTGCTACTACATGATACCTGCATTCTATTGTTTGTACCCACTCTCAAAAAATGTTTATACCAAGTTTCCAACTCCCGTTTGGATGAGTCAGAATTGCATCTCTGTCTCATGGATGGTAGATACTTTGTATCATTAATTATTACTTGAGCCAGAATTACATCTCTTGTCCTATTGTAGAAAAAGGCTTATATCTTCTACCGTAATTTATGTGTATTTTTTCACATGTTCTAGTATACCAATATTGGTATGATTTAGCACATATAACTCTATATTATTCGAGGTTCTTTCCATATTTATACTTTCCATAGTTACATTAAGTTCAGAAATTTATTTATCCCAATGTATACATTTTTGTTTAATAGAATCTCACATGCCTCCCAACCACTTACATCGGTTTGAATAGCTTACGAAAGACCGTGAATCTCTTGTTAACATAATTCAACATCCATCTTTACTTAATATCCTGACGTCTTTAAGGAAGACTTTGAAATAATTAGGGACCACTAATAAGACAAAATAGGGTCACCCAAAACTAAAATAAAGCCACCCCTTATCTCAAATTTTTCGAAATGTCTAAAATGCCCTCCATAATCGGTAAAACAATACTACAATGGGTAGTGTATAGTGATGTATGTTGGTTTGTGTTACAAAAATTATAATCGGTAGTTAAAATGGTAATCTCGTGATGTTATTTTTCTACCGATTATGATAGTAGCCCCAAGTTCAATTTTTTTCAAAAACCAATGGAATTTTGAATTTCTCTATTTGCACAATCAGTAGTTTCGTGACGTTTATTATATACCGATTGTACAATCGGTAGTCTGGTGATGTTATTTTATCTACCTATTGTGGTAGTAACCCCAATTCAAAATTTTCAAAACGAATGGAATTTTGAATTTCTCTATTTGCACATTCGGTAGTTTGGTGATGTTTATTATCTATCGTGATGTTCTTTTATATACCGATTGTGGTAGTTGCCCCAAATTCGAAATTTTCAAAAACCAATGGAATTTTGAATTTCTCTATTTGCACAATCGGTTGTTTCGTGATGTTATTTTATCTACCGATTGTGGTAGTTTCCTCAAATTCGAAATTTTCTAAAACCGATGGAATTTTGAATTTCTCTATTTGCACAATTGGTAGTTTCGTGATGTTTATTATCTACTGATTGTACAATCGGTAGTCTGGTGATGTTCTTTTATCTACCGATTGTGGTAGTTGCCCCAAATTCGAAATTTTCAAAAACCAATGGAACTTTCAATTTCTCTATTTGCACAATCGGTAGTTTCGTGATGTTTATTATCTATCGTGATGTTATTTATCTACCGATTGTGGTAGTAGCCTCAAATTCAAAATTTTCAAAACCAATGGAATTTTGGACTTCTTAAAAAAGAGAAAAACATAGTCATAATCGGTAGATAAAAGAAAAATACTAAACTACCGATTATGAAGGGACATATAAGTATTTTCCAACCTTTTTTTTGTGTTATTAGTCGCCCGTGATTCTTTCGGGGTCGCCCCTAAAGATGCCAGGTTTAACATAATGGATGAAGTTGAAAAGATAAAAATGGAAGCAAAAAAAATTTGACTCATGTAACCTTTTGAGAATTTCTTACCACAAAGGTTGAGATGCTAATTTAAAAAATTCACACTTTTATAGGATCCATCCCACTTAACATTCAAATTTTCGGGGCAAAAATTTCATGAATTTTTCAAAAACTTCCTTCAGATCATTTCATCTCCTGGAGTCAATATGCCGCCTTGAAAACATTGAATCTATGTCGTCATCTTATGAACTACGCATCGTCTATCGGTTAAAGATTTTTGTGATGGAAGTATAGCCCTCACAGACACAAATGACTTCTTACCAGATACTTTTTAATTGCGCCCAAGTACTTCTGAGTCCAGCAGGTCAAATACAAATCGAGTTGGTTTAGTCAAAAACCGATAAACTGTTTGGTCAAGGCCTGATCCATTGGTATTGATGGTGGATTTTATCTTAGGGTTAAAACTGTAAATCCTTGCATCTGATATGACGTCACTCTGTAGGGAAACGATGTCGAGAGTGCTAACCTCTCCACCGACATATTTATTGATCCATTCAATATATTTACATGAAATTTATTCAGACTGGCGAATGTAACAACCATCCCAAAACACACTGTAAATTTCGGCACCTCGCTAATACAAGACTTACTGAGTACTTTCCTGTGCTATGTTCCCCGAAAGAACCCTTAATATCGGTATGGCATGACGGATTTATGTTCACTCGCAGCAGAGTAGCATGAACCTCCAAGTACCAAAGTTAAGGCCATCACACGAAATGCTCAGACGAAAAGCACCCAGCATTCTGTAGATAAGGATTTTTGTGGAAGCATACAAAATCCAGCCAATTATTGTGATAACTCACAAAAAACTCATAAACCCGACTAATATGCAAAATTAGGGTTTTCGCGCCCCAGACCCTGTTGGTCGAAAAACTATGCTTAGCCAAACTAGGCAATTAAATCCTCCACAGCGCACTGGAAGTGTGGCCACGCCCTAGCTTGCCGGCCCCACTCCCATCGACCAATCAGGTGGCTCTAAAACCGCCACACTCACACAAAAGTGTAGCCACGCCCATGCCTGGTCGGCCCTCTTACATTAACCAATCAGATTACTTTAAACTTGCCACAGTATTGAAAAGAAGGAAACCGCGCCAGATGGCCGCAAAGCCAATTGGTTTCCAAAAAATGCACCACCATGCCAAGAAGCATGCCAAACATGTCAAACGCACATACCAGGCACACATGCCCAATGCATATGCCAAACGCGCCAAACATGGCCACTCACCCCATGCGACGTGCCATATAGGCTAATTACGGTTTCGACAAACCAAACCCTAATTTAGGAAAGATTTCCACACCAACGTGCCAAAATTTCAGTGGCTATGAATACACACGTAACCGCGCCGAAGGCATGCACGAGCCATGTCAGCCATGCCGCCAAGCCTTAACTTTAGTCATGAAGCCAAATCTTAAACTTTGCCCATGCTACAACACCACGACCACTGGCATGCCACCATGACACAACTACTAGCACGTCGCTACACCACGGACACTTGAATGCCACCATGCCACAACTACTAGCACGTCGCTATGAAACTGCCACTGGCATGCCACCATGCCACGACTACTAGTACGCCGTTATGCCACGGATATTGGCATGCTACCATGCCATGGCCACTGGCATGCTACCATGCCACGTCTACTAGCACGTCGCTATGCCACGGCCACTGGCATGCCACCATGCCACACCCACTAGCACGTCACTAAGCCACGGCCACTGGCGTGCCACCATGCCACAGCTACTAGCTTGTCGCTATGCCACGGCCACTGGCATGCCACCATGCCACAGCTACTAGCATCCCGTTATGCCATGGCTCCATCAGACGCTACTATGTCAATGCCACCATATTCGAGTGATCAATCTGTACAAATCTGGCCTAAACCAAGAAATGGCTGTTCCAGACTTGATTCGGTCACAAAGTGAAGGAGAAGGGTTGGTTTTGGGGAGGGAAGCGAAGAGAGTGTTGAGACCAGAATAGTTGATTCTGGAAGAGTAGTTTTTCCACCACTTTTATCAAAAAGTGGGAAGCTAACATATGGAAAGCTAGCAAATATTTTCTGAGTGTTGTATCCTCCTGACCTGAACTTGTTGTTCGGTGGAAATAGGTAATGCCTATTTATACCAGTCCAAGTGAAACGTACTCTGGTCTCATTAAGAAATGGAAAACGGGTGAGTAAATGGGAGGAGGTGGTAATCAGTAACGCCTGGAATTAATGTTCCATAAAAGAAAGTGTTTCACCATTACTCCCTGTATTTACTAACCGCCTCAACCTTATGACACCGTATTATAATGAGCGTAGTGTGCGCCGCACGCTGTAAACCGCCAAACCAATACCCAATGAGCATCCCCCAGTTTGTGACATGTGTTGATGTCTCGAGCATTTTCGTGGAAAACATGTAACATGTTGTTGTTGTCTGGAAAGTTGAGCTTGGGAGACTTGATGACTCGGTGGTGACCTTCGACGGTCGAGATTTTGCATCTTAAGAGGAAAGGTAGCTGTTGATTATTGTAACCCTTCGTTTGGTAGCCAGTGGCATGAAATCATGATCAATATGGCTTTAATATGGCCTAGTTTAGGCGCTGCCAAAAGTTAGGGTTTTGGATTTGTTTATGCGCGACCAAACTAGGGCCAAAGGTTTTCATGCGTTAGCTGGTAACCTTGGACAGCTAAGATCTGCATCTTAGATGAAAAAGTGGCCGTTGATTGTTGCAGGCCTTCATTTTGGTATCCAGTGGCATGAAAGCATGATCAGTACGGCTTTAATATGGCCTAGTTTAGGAGCGGCCAAAAGTTAGGGTTTTGGATTTGTTTAGGCGCGACCAAACTAGGGCCAAAGGTTTCCATGCGTTATCTGGTAACCTTGGACGGCTAATATATGCATCTTAGATGAAAAAGTGGTCGTTGATTGTTGTAGGCCTTCGTTTTGGTAGTCGCTGGCATGAAATCATGATCAGTATGGCTTTAATATGGCCTAGTTTAGGAGCGGCCAAAAGTTAGGGTTTTGGCTTTGTTTAGGCGCGACCAAACTAGGGCCAAAGGTTTCCATGCGTTAGCTGGTAACCTTGGACGGCTAAGATCTGCATCTTAGATGAAAAAATGGTCGTTGATTGTTGCAGGACTTCGTTTTGGTAGCCGCATAGGGAAGGCCGGCATGGTATGGCGCGGCAAGGTGGTTGGCATGCCATTGGAACATGTGGCATGGCATGCCTTGGCATGGCCAAAACTAGGGTTTTGGGACAAAGGTTACCATGCGTTGTTTGGCGACCTTGGACGGCTAAGATTTGCATCTAAGATGGAAGGGTGGCCGTTTATCATCACACGCCTTCGTTTTGGTAGCCGCATAGGGAAGGCCGACATGGTATGGCGCAGGAAGGTGGTTGGCATGTCATTGGCACATGTGGTGCGGCTGGCATGGTTAGCATGTCATTGGCACATGTGGTGCGGCTGGCATGGCATGCCATTGGCGCAGTGGTGCGGCTGGCATGGTTGGCATGCCTTGGCGCGAAGGTGCGGCTGGCATGGCATGTCATTGGCACAGTGGTGCAGCTGGCGTGGTTGGCATGCCTTGGCGCGGAGATGTGGCTGGCATGGTATGTCATTGGCACAGTGGTGCGGCTGGCATGGTTGGCATGCCTTGGCGCGGAGATGTGGCTGGCATGGTTTTCCATTGGCGCAATGGTGCGGATGGCATGGTTGGCATGCCTTGGCGCGGTAACATGAGAATTAAGGTTTGGCATAGATGATGTCAGTCAGTGTTAAGGGTTCTGCCGTGGAACAATAAATGTGCTAATTCTTACGTAGGCACGCTGATTGATTCAATAAATGTGTTAATGGTCATAGTGACGTCATGTCAGATGTACAATTTTACGATTTTTACCCTAAACTAAAAACCACCATCAACACCAGGGTACGTTTTTTTGCGACTTGTATAAATAGGTCTCACCTATTTTCCACCAAACAACAAGTTTTGGTCAGGGAAACAATACAACATCCAGAAATTATTTGATAGCTTTTCATCCAGCTATCCAGTTCAACTTTCTGATACAAGTCACGAAGAAACCACACTTCTAGAATCAACTATTCTGGTCTCAACACTTTCTTCGCTTCCCTCCCTAAGACCAACCCTTCTCCTTCACTTTGTGACCGAAGCAAGCCTGGAACGACCATATCTTTGTTTAGGACAGGATTGTACAGATTGATCTCTCGAATCAAAAGTACTCCCGTGCAGTACATTGTTTAGGGTTTAGACTAGTTTCCCACCCACACACACGAAATTACCAAAATCAGCAGAAACGGTTTTCACCCACAAACAATTGGCGACCACAGTGGGAGATTAATCTCTCGGTTACAATATCCGTTTCCAATTCCAAATTTCATTCTTAAACCCGGACATCAGAATGGTATAAGCAAACGATCCGCGCGGGGTTCAATGGCTCGGTGGTCAGTTATTTCACCATGAGGAATAACTGGGGACTTCTCACAGTCACAGCGACGTCGCGCATAAAACTTAGACTTACGCCCGGAAAAAAAAATTTGTTGGGAGACCCTAAAAGTAAGTCTTGTTAGACAAAGTACATAATCTACTACTTCATGTTTTCATGTTGATAATAACCAGTAGCCATGTTACCCCCAAAAATTCATCCCATACTTTCTACCGTCATACAACATTCACGGTTCCATGACTCTCCTGGAATATTCATGCTTCTAACAGTGATGACAAAAAACGGCATTATTCTAAAATTAATTTCAAGGAATAATCCAAAACCCTCATAGGTAACAACTATCTATCAATCCAAAAATACCAAACTATAAACCAGGCGTTTCGTTTTCCTTTCAAAAAAGAAAAAAAACCCTAAGCAAAGGAAGTCCTAGAAAAATAAAAACATTTAAGGAAAATTTCCTACCAAAGGCTCGTTTTTCTTGGAGAAAATGTCATTCATGCTTTGAAGAGCCGCCTGCTTCAGCTTCAACTCTTGGTACAACTTCTCGACTTGTATCTCATGTTGATTAATCAAATCCGCGGAAGAGACATCAACCGCTTCAGCCTGCAGCCTTTGGATCTCGGAAAATCCATCACATAACCAGGAGGCATTAAGCTCAAAGTTTACAAACATATCCCGATGGTATTCCAAGCTTTTGACTACATCTCCAGAAACAGTGTGTCCAGTCACGCCACACATGTCATGAATTGAATATAAAGTTTCCTCCACACGCTTAACCAATGCAAAGCGACTATCAACCTTCCTGGTCGTGGAGATGTGCCTACACCTCTTCCATATCTTGGTATATAGCTCCGCATACTTCACGGGAACACTGAATCCTCTAACCAACATATGACCTTCGAAAGGAGCCTCGAATGGAGGATCAAAAACGACACCTGCGGCTGGATGTGCGACTAGCAAAGATTCTTTGGGAACAATCACGCCCGTCGTCACGATAATATTTTCCGCTATGGGAGACACAAAAACATCTTTACGATGATCAACCTCCATCTCCAGATTACCAGCGGGTCCGGTTTCCATGATTGGAGAAACTGTTACATCTTAAGCATCTTTATGATGATCAACCTCCATCTCCAGATTACCAGCGGGTATGGTTTCCATGATTGGAGACACTGTTACATCTTCATTATCGTGAATCTCCATCTCAGAATTACTTTCAGAAGCGGTCTCCTCCTGTAAATACCGCCAATTGAATATTTATTTGGTATAAGTAAATAGTCCAAGAGAAAAATATGTGGGAGACTCACCGACTCATCTGTGGGCCCACTGGTATTTGAAGAGGACTCGCTGCCCCACTCTGAAGAACTTTCTCCATCACTGTCAGACTCTGATTTTTCTTCTTCTTCATCTTCTTCTTCACTGCTGAGAGGCTCAGTATCGCCAGACTTTTCTTCAGAAGGCATCACCTTTTGGACACTTGTAAGTCTGGTGAAGGAGCTTTATCTTGTTGAGACCCTGAATCAAAAGGGAAGAGATTTTCAGCGGAAACAATCCAGAATATTTATGCAAGACGACCAAATCAGGGAGAAAATCATACATACTCGCATATTGGAAGAACTAAAAGTTACAACAGCCGTCGAATCCGACTGAAAACCTCCCGCACGGTTTTTAGACCTTCGCTCCTTTTTCTGGGGACTGTCCACATCTGGGCTAGGAGATTTTCGCTTAGTAGCAGAAGGCTCCCTCAAAAATGGATGTTCCGCTAAAATCGCAGGGGAAAGGCTTGCCACGAGAATTTTCCACCACGTCATTCATAAATCCATGGATGGCAAAAAAATCATCTTGCCAGAACACGTTGTACCTAGAGGTTGTCACTGGACTTCGTCCTGAGAGCAAGAAAGGAAGATTTTTACCTGGCACGAGAACACGTGCATCAAGAATAGCTTGCAACAATTCTTCTGGAGCAACCGGATGACGTGTAAATGGGACTCCTTGGTCAAAACCCATATGTCGAGCCGCCATGTCAATATTATAAGGGACTTCCTTGAAAGACCCCCGGAAGAAAGATGGCACGCGTCCTGGAATACAACTTCGCATAAATACAACCTCTCCAACGCTCATATTCTTTCCAGCTGAAAGCAAAGTCAAGTTCGGGGCAGCGGCAAAAGTGTTTGGCTGAACTATGGACGCGTGAAATGGAGCCCAAGGACGAAAGATAACGACATAGTCATTGTCGAAAAAGTCGATGATCTTTGATCCAGATGGGCACTTATTCAACCAGCGCAGTATTCTGGAGCCGCACCAAGACTCAGGAAGAGAAGTCAACGGTTTGGGAGCATATTTTGCGAAATGATCCCACAACCATGTTTGGATAAAAGCGACGTGAATATACGAGTCCACTTTCATATGACCATTTGAAGCGTACATGTCCGCGACCAGATGATCCAAATGGGTGTACAAAGAATCAATAAAAAGCCACCAATGGGAAGAAGGACACCTTTTGCCAATTTGATGGCGAATTTAATGAGCTCCTGTCTTATCTCCTTCTTACCAGAGCCATCATCGGAAATATCTCTTGATAGCCACAGAGCTAAAAATGCAGCAACATGGAGGGTATTGTCCAGCACTAGATCCGACTCATCAGGGAACCACTCAGACACCCACCAGTTATAGAAGCACTTCGTCTTGTAATCCTTCCGAACTAATCCTTTTGACTTCTCGTCAAGAGTGGCACACATTTATTCTTCTTCGTCGGACAACGTGATATCAAGATTCCCTGTTACGGAAAGTTTCAATAAGACGGCTACACTCTCTAAAGAGATGGTCATTACACCCCACCTACATATGTACGTGTGAGTATCCGGACACCATATGGAGATAAAAGCGATCAAGCCCGGGATATATTTCCTAATTTTAAGTGTTGCAGAAGCCACGACAGCGTCGATGATTTGAGCCTTGGTCAAATTGACCCTCACACAGTGATTAAAGATTTAATGGGGGTTGTAGTAATAAAGGTTCGAACTCTAAGACTTGTGAAGGTAAAGGATTTTTTTAGACTTATAAAAATATATATACAAAATATTAACAATTTTGGGCGAGAGGTAACCAAGACACTAGATTCCACTACTACGCAAGATTGAATGATAAATATTTCAAAACTCTATTCAATTCTTAAGTCCTCTTTTATCTTTAATTCACTATCAATCATACAAATTCTCAAACATTATTTGTAAACCTTAAGCATAGATTATCAAGAGATTAAACCAAGAATAACCTATCAAACTGAATAACAAATAATTAAGACAATCATTCAAACAATTTAAAACTCTGCAAAAGCAGCGATTAGGTGAATTATATAATTAAATGAAATAGTTACCCATTTATGTTGCGTGAATAGCTTCCTCCATTGCCTTGGTTACGAGGGAATTAACTCATCATGTTGGAAAACCTCTCAAAATATTTTATTAAGCTCAATTGATGTTTACAATAAAGAGAAAGATAAGTAAATGTTCTAAAACAGGATTCTGCGACCCACATAAGGCGTCCAAAATTAACGACAAAGCTGAGGTGTTGTTGTCGCTGAAATGCTAAGACCCACACCTACGACCCACGGATGTGAGTCATTTTCACTGTTGATAAACGACTGCTGCTGCGAGTCCGTTCTTCGTGTTCTTGGTGTTCTTCATCAGCAGCAGCAGAGTTTGATCAACTCTTGATTTCTGCGTCTGCGGCTCTCCTCTCTTCTCCCAACTCTCGACAGCCTCTCTAGTACTCCCAGGGAACATATTTATACACCTACAGCTCGTTGAATCTCCCTCAATTACTCCATATAATCTTCATTACTCGGTGTTTAAAGAAAATATTTTCCGAATATTTTCTTCCCTGAAATGATTCTCCACGCGTAAACAGCCTCTGATACTCCCTTATTTAGCTTCTACACGGTCCAAAAGTGTGCTAGAGTCCTCCATGCATCATCATAACACGTCCGAATCCCTCAAAAAATCCTCTCAAACCCGTGACTGCCATGTTCTCTGATGATGACTTGTTTAGCCGATTCTAGCCAAATTCGATCGATTCTGACACACATACTGTATTCCTTAAGCTATATCACATCTTCCTACCAATTTTTAGCCATTGAATCGCACCACAACACCTTCATTTTGTTGATTGAAAATCTGCCAGAGAGAGAATATATTTTCCCGCCAAAAATGAAATTTGAATTATGAGAAGAAAAGTGTCCTCCCCCTAATCCTGTACGGGTGTCCCTTTAGCAATTGGGGTGGAAATAGTAATTTTGGGGTGGAAATAGTAATTTTTCAGGGTTCCTCCGGTACATTTCTGGGACGCTTCCGGTGCATTTCTGGGGTGCCTTTAGTACTTTTCTCCGGGGTGTAAATCATCACTTTTTTGAGCTCATTTCGCCGCAAAGGCTTATTTCTCTAAAAACATCTACAAAAACACAAAATAACACAATAAGTACTTAATCGAGTCTAACAATACAGAATATTGAGAACAAAATAGACACATAAATGCGTCTATCACACAGTCTTGGATTATCATGAATTTCATCCACTTATCAAAAAAGCGCAATGGACTCTGACAGATTTTTAAGTCAACGGGAGAAGCAGGATACTCTTTCCTCTGAATGCAAAACCGCATTACATTCCTCGTCCGAACCGACAGGGCTTTTCCTTCATTTTCTGAACCGGTCAAAAGGATCGCCACGTACTTGGGATGGTCTTTCATAAATGTAGAATACTTTGTAAAAAATTCATCATCCGTGTTTGGCTTGGAGTTGCCAACATTCTTCGATGTGGTGGCGGGAATTTTCTTAGGTGACATCCTAACAGAATTTTTTTACGCTGCTTTCACTATTGAAGTAACTACAACGGAGCAAAACCAATAAAAGTTACTACTAAGGAAAAGGGAGCATAAAAATCATTTTGTCAACGGAGGAAAAAACCATCTTGGTCACAAGCCAATTTATTGGGTCGCAAGCCACATCATGCGCAGCCAAAGGTGGCGCACGGCCGGAGGAGTGGTGGCCGAAAGAATGGGGACTCGCATCCACCCCAACTTTGTGCCACGAGAGGTATACCCTCGGCCAAGAGGGTTCTATGGTCACGTTCAAAAAAAAAGGGAAACTCTAAAATTAGGTTTTGTGGAGAAGGATTAAACGGCGGCTACCCGATTGTGCATAATTACTTTGCATAAACAATTGGCTTCATTACCGTTACACAGGGTGTTTGATGTTATGGAGATACTGGCAAAGGGAAATTACTCATATTAAAGTATTTCACGAATTTATAACGGATGAACGTCTAGGGTTTACACCAGCATATAAGAGTAAACAAAAAAGAAGAAAAACGGAGATGCATACCTGGAATACGCTCGCCTGTTGTTGCTACTTCTTTGCCGCTAACTCCAAGGCGTGAGAATAAAACTGATGATACGTAATAAATAAGATGGGCAACGCCTCTTATAGGCACGTCTTTTGGGAGTTCGAAAGGTGTAAAGTTTCCTATTTTTGGTTACACATGAAAAGAGGCAACCGGACCCGCACTAGCAAAGCTCCATGGCGCCAACAGGCCATGGCCAAGCTAACGCTAAGAAACCGCTCCTAGACAGCAACATCTCCGCATCACGGCCAAGCCCTAACCATCGCCATCCTCTCCGCGTCCCATCCATATTAGCGCACGCCACCCAAAGCCAGTGCCAACGTCTCCATGCCAAGCTAGCAGCGTCACGGCCAAGCCCTAACCAGCGCCATCCTCTCCGCGTCCCAACCAGATTAGCGCACGTCACCCCAAGCCAGTGCCAACGGCTCCAAGGAAAGCCAGCAGCGTCACAGCCAAGCCCTAACCAGCGCCATCCTCTCCGCGTCCCATCCATATTAGCGCACGCCACCCAATCCATCTCCATTGGCTCCAAGCCAAGACAGCAGCGTCACGGACAAGCCTTAACTAGTTTCATCCTCTCCGCGTCCCAGCCAGATTAGCCCACGCCACCCCAAGCCAGCGTCACGGCCAAGCCAAGCCAGCATTATCTCCGCCTCCAAGCCAAGCCAGCAACGCCAGCAGCTCCACGCCCTAGCCAGCACCAACATCTTGCATCATTCTCAGCGCCAACTTTTCCTCTCCCGACAAGTGACATTCGCAGCCCAACCCAACTCCAACCGCATCCTAACCAATGCCCTAGCCATTAGCACCATGAACCATTCCTTAACTAGTAGCCAAAGATGCTGCACTGGTGCCAACATCCCATGGCCAAGGAGAATTTATGCAAAAGACGCCAACACAAGGATCACGGATTCCTCATGCCTTCCACCAAAGGTTTGTTGAATTTCCTTGGCAATCTCTTCGCGCCTTGCTCTTTCGCTACTCTTGTCTGTCACCATCTCATGCTTACCCCGCAACAATGCCACTGTTAAGTGCTAAGCAGGGGACTTAATGTTGATGGTGGTTTTTAGCTTAGGGTTAAAATCGTAAAACCTTACATCTGATGTGATGTCACTCTGCAAGGAAATGGTGTCGAGAGTGCTAACCTCTCTACTAGCATATTTATTGAGCCATTCAATATATTTACATGAAATTTATTCAGACTGGCGAATGTAGCAACCATCCCAAAATACTCTGTAAATTTCGGCACCTCTCCAATACAAGACTCACTGAGTACTTTCCTTTGTTATGTTCCCCGTCAGAACCCTTAATATCGGTATGGCATGACGGATTTATGTTCACTCGCAGCAGAGTAACATGAACCTCCAAGTACCAAAGTTAAGGCCATCGTACGTAATGCTCAGACGGAAAGAACCCTGTATTCTATAGATAATTATTTTTGTGGAAGCATACAAAATCCAGCCAATTATTGTGATAACTCATAAAAAACTCATAAACCCGACCCCATACCCCGTTGGTCGAAAAACTATGCTTAGCCAAACTAGGCAATTAAATCCGCCACAGCGCATTGGAAGTGTGGCCACGCCCTATATTTCCGGCCCCACTTCCCATCGACCAATCATGTCGCTCTAAAACCACTACACTCACACAGAAGTGTAGCCACGCCCATGCCTGGCCGACCCTCTTACATTAACCAATCAGGTTACTTTAAAATCGCCACAGTGTTGAAAAGAAGGAAACCGCGCCAGATGGCCGCAAATCCAATTGGTTTCCCAAAAATGCACCAGCATGCCAAGCAGCATGCCAAACATGCCAAACGCACATACCAGGCACACATGCCAGATGCACAAGCCAAACGCGCCAAACATGGCCACTCACACCATGCGACGTGCCATATAGGCTAATTAGGGTTTCGACAAACCAAACCCTAATTTAGGCAATATTTCCACACCAACGTGCCAAAATTTCAGTGGCTATGGCTACACGTGCAACCGCGCCGAAGGCATGCATGAGTCATGCCAGCCATCCCGCCAAGCCCTAGACTTGGCCACGGCGCCGAGCCCTAACGTTGGCCCTGCCGCCAAGCCTTAACTTTAGTCATGGAGCCAAATCTTAAACTTTGGCCATGCTACAACACCAAGGCCACTGGCATATCACCATGCCACAGCTACTAGCACGTCGCTACACCACGGCCACTGGCATGCCACCATGCCACGACTACTAGCACGCCGCTATGCCGCGACCACTGGCATGCCACCATGCCACGGCTACTAGCACGTCTCTATGCCACGGCCACTGGCATTTCCACCATGCTACAACAACTAGCACGTCGCTATTCCACGGCCACTGGAATGCAACCATGCCACATCCACTAGCATGTCGTTATGCCACGGACACTGGCATGTCGCCATGCCGCAGCTACTAGCATGGCGTTATTCCATGGCTCCACCAGGCTCTACTATACCAATGGCGCCACTTCTCTATACAACAAGATGCATACATAATCAAAGTCCACTCTTCCTCATGAGATGTAATCTCCGCCATTCAAGTTCGACACCAAGCTGACGGACTTGTGGCAAGTTTTAGGCGTCCAACCAAGGCAAGCCTAATAGCATCATATGCTATTTTCATGTGGCAAAGTATCTTGGATTTGACTTACAACACGTAGCAAAGTTCTACATGTTTTCCACGAAAACACCCGAGACATCAAAACATGTTACAAACTGGGGGATACTCATCGGGGTATTGGTCTGGCGGTTTACAGCGTGCGGCGTGCAATACACCAGTTACAGAAAGTGTCATAAAGTGGGGTGGTTAGTAATGGCAAGAAATAATGGTGTAAACGTATCCTTCATTATGGAAACATAAATTCCAAGCGTTACCCGTTACTCCTTTCTTCCACCACTCAATTGTTTCCACTTCCTACGAGACCAGCTGACCAGGGTACGTTTTGTTGTGACTTGTATAAATAGGTATCACATATTTTCCACCAAACAACAAGTTTTGGTCAAGGGAACAATACAATATCCAGAAATCATCTGATATCTTTTCATCCATCTAGCTAGTTCAACTTTCTGATACAAGTCACGAAACACCCACACTTCTAGAATTAACTATTCTGGTCTCAACACTTTCTTCGCTTCCCTCCCTAAGACCAACCCTTCTCCTTCACTTTGTGACCGAAGCAATCCTGGAACGGCCATTTCTTATTTTAGGCCAGGATTGTACAGATTGATCTCTCGAATTAAAAGTACTCCCGTGCAGTACATTGTTTAGGGTTTAGACTAGTTTCTCACCCACACACACGAAATTACCAAAATCAGCAGAAAAGGTTTTCACCCACAAAAAATTGGGTTGACTAGGTCATGGTTAACAAAAGCGCACATATATGGTCCACCATATATGAAGTACTTAGGCAATAAACTTGAAACTATTAGCATATAGGCTCAAACATATTGTTAACCCTAAAATTGAAAATTTCATCATCCAACTGAAATGATCAGAAAATAATTGTAAACATGGTCAATGATGATGAAATTTCTAAATTAGATGCATGATAATGTTGCTCCAAACATAATAAAAATTTTCAAGGAAATCCAACTTATATATACAAAGATATTCATGACGTCGAATGACTGTTCCAATTAACGTTTTTGTGGACATAGGTGGAAATATCACGTGGTTTGGAGTATTTTCCATGGTTGGATATTTATGAAATTGTTACAGTATATCAGTAAGGATAATATGTAAAAGATACTAAAAATACAGCATAATCCAACGGTTGGAGTTCTTAAAAAATTAAGTTTTATTATGCTGTTATAAACTAGGATTTTTCTGAATGTAGAAAGTTTCATCAAAATCAGGTTTTAGAGATTGAATTATATTCCGATTTGATTGAAAATTTCAAAGAGTATGTAATACGTAATTGGGTTGAACATATTAAAATTTCGTGAAATTATAACGGTGATTTCTCTACATTGATGGAACCCTAGAAAATACAATGAAAAAGAGTTTT